>NW_007098177.1:0-624 GCF_000164805.1 Carlito syrichta | reverse complement strand
GTGGCTGCCATAGTAACTCGAGCGGCGCTTGCTTAGAATAGCCAGGGCCCCTTCCACCCCGGGCAGGGCACGGGGGGTGCCTGGTTGCCCCCCCGCGGTCCCGGGGCCATCCCGTCCAGCTCTTACCCCTGGGCGGGCAGGACACCTAACTCAGGCGGCAGGAAAGTTCCTCCTGAAGTCTGACTTATCCCTCCTGCTGCACCCTGGGTGGGTGGTCAGGGCTGGGCCTCCCGGCCGCCGGCTCAGACCCCGGAGGGCTCAAGACGAGGTTCCTGAAATCTCCCCTCCATAGTTGATGGCCGCCTGGACTTGGGGGCGGGCCCGGTCTACACCCTGCCGTGTGCTCCGCGCGGCCGCGTGCCCGTGGGGGCGGGAGCGCGTGTGGCGTGTAACAGGTCATGCGGCAGCTCCTGGGGACACGCGTGTGCAGCCGGGCCCTCCGTGTGGCCCAGGGGTCGGGGGAGAGGGCGGCGTGGACGCGGCGGGTGGGGCGCGCGAGGGCCTGGGGACCAGAGCCCGCGGCGCCCTGCGCCCTCCCCCTCGTCTGGGCGGGTCTTAGGTTGGCGGGAGAGCCGGCGGGCACCCAGCGGCGAGGGGGGCTGCAGCCTCGGGGCTCAGGGCCGG
>NW_007098176.1:0-616 GCF_000164805.1 Carlito syrichta | reverse complement strand
TACATAAGTCAGCTGGCTAGACAGCTGGCTAGCTAGTTACCTTGCTAGTTACATCAGCTGGCAGGAGAGCAGGCTAGCTAGTTAAGTTACCTAGTTAAGTCAGCAGGCTATCCAGCTATCTAGCTGGGTAGCAAACTAGTTAATTGTGCCAGCTAGCCATCTGGCTAGCTAGTTAAGTCAGAAAGGCAAATCGGTTGACTACCCATCTGTCTAGCTATGTAGTTAGCTAGTTATGTCAGCTGGCTAGCCAGCAGGCTCATTGGTTAAGTCACCTATTGAAGTCAGTTGACCAGCCAGCTGGCTAGCTAGGTAGCTTGCCAGTTAAGTCAGCTGACTAGCCAGCTGGCTAGCTTGTTAAATCACCTAGTTAAGTCAGCTGTCTAGTCAGATGGCTAGCCACGTAGCTAACCAGTTTTTTTTTAACTGGCTAGCCAGCTGGCTAGTAAATAAGTCAGCTAGTTAAGTCAGCTGTCAAGTCAGTTGGCTAGCTAGGTTTCAAGTTAATTAACTAAGCTGGCTAGCAAAATGGCTAGCTAATTATGCTAGCTAGTTAAGTCAGTGGCTAGCCACGTGGCTAGTTAAGTAGCTAGCTACTTAAGCCAGCTGTCTAGCTAGT
>NW_007098175.1:0-683 GCF_000164805.1 Carlito syrichta | reverse complement strand
TCGCCTCGGCCTCCCAAAGCGCTGGGATGACAGGCTGAGCCACCGAGCCCGGCTGAGTCTATTTTTAAAGCTGGTCTTTCAAATGTGGCGTCTCCCGTTGGCCAAACTCTGGCGGGAGGCGTCCCAGCCGGGCTCGCTCCTGGTCGCTGTCGCGTGGTCCCGGCTGGAGGGTGATGGCATGATCACAGCTCACTGCAGCCTCCAACTCCCGGCCTCAAGCCATCCTCCTGCCTCAGCCTCCCACGTAGCTGGGGGTGTAGACACAAATCACTTTGCCCAGCTTTAAAAAAAATTTTTTTTTAAGAGATGGGGTCTTGCTGTGTTGCCCAGGCTGGCCTCAAGCGATCCCCCCGCCCCAGCCACCCAGAGTCCTGGGATGACAGGCGTGAGCCGCCGCACCCAGCCTCATCCTTTGATTTTTTCCCAAGGAATAAAGATCTTGAGTGAGTTTTTGAGATTGTGCAAACATCCTGGGGTTTGAACCCTGCCCTTGGGCCCAAGCCTTGCCCCTCCCACGCGCCTCCCAGCCGTCAGCCGCAGGCCCACATGCCCTCACCCCCCGCTCAGTCTAGAAAGCTCCGGCCAGGCACGAGGCACACCTGTCATCCCAGCACTTTGGGAGGCTGAGGTGGGAGGATCGCTTGAGGCCAGGAGTTTGAGGCCAGACTGGGCAAGTCAGCAAG
>NW_007098174.1:0-597 GCF_000164805.1 Carlito syrichta | reverse complement strand
GGCTCAGGCAATCCGCTCACCTCGGCCTCCCAAAGTGCTGGGATTACAGGCTGAGCCACCAAGCCCGGCTCCGGCTGGGGTTTTTAATTTCAGAAGGGCATTGAGCCTTGGGGCCTGAACGGAAAAAGGCAATTTGGGCCCTTTCAACCCTGAAGACCCAAAGGCAAATCTGAGCGTTTCTAGGGGACACTGAATTCTGTCGCATCTGGATCCCTAACTACTCATTAATAGTCAAACTCCTCTATGAAGTCACAAAGGGGAGAGAAAAAGAGTCTTTCCAATGGAGGCAACAGCAACAGGAAGCCTTTCTTACCCTTAAGAAGGCTTTACGGCCAAGTGCAGTTGCTCAAGCCTATAATCCTAGCACTTTGGGAGGCCAAGGCGAGAGGATTGCCTGAGCCTGCAAGTTCGAGACCAACCTGGGTAACATGGTGAGTCCTCATCTCTACAATAAATAAAAAAATTAGCTGGGTGTGGCAGCATGCACCTGTAGTTCCATCTACTTGGAAGGCTGAGGTTGAAGGATCGCTGGTGCCTAGTAGGTCAAGGCTGCAGTGGCCAGGAGTGTGCCACTGCACTCCAGACTGGGCAACAGAG
>NW_007098173.1:0-651 GCF_000164805.1 Carlito syrichta | reverse complement strand
GCTAATTTTTTGATTTATTGTAGAAATGAGGTCTCACCAAGTTGCCCAGGTGGGTCTCGAACCCTCAGGCTCAGGCAGTCCACTTACCTCAGCCTCCCAAGGCGCAGGATTACAGACTGAGCCACCGAGCCCGGCTATTGCCTTGTTTTTATATGTTCTTATTCCTTATCATTCTAAGCAGTTGTACATCTACTGATGAAATATTATGTACAGCTGGGGACAGTGGCTCACATCTGCAATCCAGCGCTTTGGGAGGCTGAGACAAGAGCCTCACCTAAGCCCAGGAGTTCTAAACTAGCCTGGGCAGTATAGCGAGAGCCAGTCACTACAAAAAAAAATTTTTTTTAAATTAGCCAGAGATGGTGGCACATATCTGTACTACCAGCTACTCCAGAGACTGATGAGGGAAGATTGCTGAAGCCCAGGAGTTTGAGGCTTCAGTGAGCTATGATCACACCACTGCACTTCAGCCTGGGTGATGGAGTGAGACCCTGTCTCTAAAAAAACAAAGAAAAAGCCGGGCGCGGTGGCTCAGCCTGTAATCCCGTGCCTTTGGGAGGCTGAGGTGAGTGGATTGCCTGAGCCCGCGGGTTCGAGACCCGCCTGGGCAGGGAGACCTCATCTCTACAATAAATCAAAAAATCAGCCGGG
>NW_007098172.1:0-609 GCF_000164805.1 Carlito syrichta | reverse complement strand
GGCTCAGGCAATCCATTCACCTCAGCCTCCCAAAGTGCAGGATTACAGGCTGAGCCACCGAGCCCGGCTTTATTACCTTTTCAAAGGAACATTTGTTGATCTAACTCATCGTGGGCCTTGCCCCTATAAAAGAAAGTCTGTGGAACTGAGCACAAAGTTGACTCTCTCCTGGGGCAAATGGGGAAATGAAACGGAAAGGAGGTTCTGGCAGGTGACGGCATGAAATTGAAAATTCTCTCCAAGCAGAGTTTTGCATTTTGTCCTAGTTTGCATCGCCTTCACAGATCATTTCAGGGCTTTTAAATTAAATTACTAAGATGCATTTTAACTGCAGAGACTTTCCAAGACACGATACGCCCGGCGTAGACCTCTCCTCCCGGCCCCAATGGAGATCCCGGTTCCCAGAACGCTGAGCTGCAGAATCTTTATTGGGTGAACCTGGTGGCAATTAAAAAAAAAAGTTTTAACATGCACTGCTTACAACTTGTTAAGAGGAAAATCGTTTGGTTTCCAACATAAGTGGCCCACGCAACTGTACTTTCAGCTTGAAACTGCGGGCTTGAGGCTCTGGGAGCCAGGCATAGTGAGTCGTAGCCCCGCCCCCCCAGG
>NW_007098171.1:0-587 GCF_000164805.1 Carlito syrichta | reverse complement strand
TGAAATGCAGAGAAATGGAATAAAATGGAGAGGAATGGCATGGAGAGGAAACAAATGGAATGGAGAGTAATGGAATGGAGAAAATGGAATGGAATGGAATGGAATACAGAGGAATGTAATGGAATGGAGAGGAATGGAAAAGAGTATTGGAATGTAATAGAATGGAGACGAATGGATTACAGTTGAATGTAAAAGAATGGAATGGAGTGGAATGGACAGGAATTGAACGGAATACATGGAATTGAGAGGAATGTAATAGAATGGAGAGGAGAGGAATAGAATGGACTAGAATGGAATGGAATGAAATGGAATTTAGAGGAATGGCATGCAATGGAGTGGAATGAAATGGAATGAAGTGGAGTGGAATAAATAGGAATGGAATTGAGAGGAATGGAATGAAATGGAGAGGAATACACTGGAAAGGAATGGAATTAAATGGAATGGAATGGAATGGAGTGAAGAAGAATGGAATAGAATCGTGAGAAATGAAATGGAATGGAAGGAAATGGAATGGAGGGGAATGGAACGGATGGAATGGAGAGGAATGGAATGGAATGGAATTGATTAAAATGGAAGCGAATGGAGAG
>NW_007098170.1:0-710 GCF_000164805.1 Carlito syrichta | reverse complement strand
GGAGTCTCACTCTGTCACCCAGGCTAGAGGGCAGTGGCATGCTCCCGGCCATCTAAGCCTCGACCTGCTGGGCTCAGGTGATCCTTCCACCTCAGCCTTCCAAGTTGCGGGAACTATAGGCACGCACCTGGCTAATTTTTTGATTTATTGTAGAGATGAGGTCTCACCACGTTGCCTAGGCTGGTCTCACCTTGGCCTCCCAAAGTGCTGGGATTATAGGCATGAGCCACCGTGCTCAGTCTATCCAAATTTTTATTAAAATGTAGGCCAGACTTTGGGAGGCCGAGGCAAGTGGATTGCCTGAGCCCACGGGATTGAGACCAGCCTGGGCAACATGGTGATGCCTCGTCTCTACAATAAATCAAAAAATTAGCTGGGCATGGTAGCACGCACCTGTAGTTATGGCTACTTGGAAGGCTGAGGGGGAAGGAAGGCTGAGGGGGAAGGAAGGCTGAGGGGGAAGGATTGCCAGAGCCCAACAGGTTAATGCTGGAGTAGCCACGAGCGTGACACTGCACTCTAGCCTGGGTGATAGAGTAAGACTCCAACTCAAAAAACATGGACAGAGTTCAATGACTTACCAAAGATACTTTTTCCAGTTTAAACCTAAACCTTATCAGTGGTTTTTCATTGTACCAAAATCCTAAATGTGGCTTTCTTTTTTTTTTTGAGTTGGAGTCTCACTCTGTCACCCAGACTGGAGTGCAGTG
>NW_007098169.1:6879-10740 GCF_000164805.1 Carlito syrichta | reverse complement strand
GCAGCCCGTCTCTTCCACGCGGGAGCTGCCGTGTGCGACCCTGGGCTTGCATGCGGGGCCTACTCTGGGGCAGCCCGTCTCTTCCACGCGGGAGCTGCTGTGTGCGACCCCGGGCTTGCGCGCGGGGCCTGCTCTGTGCAGCCCGTCTCTTCCATGCAAGGCCTACTCTGTGCAGCCCGTCTCTTCCACGCAGGAGCTGCCGTGTGCGACCCTGGGCTTGCATGCGGGGCCTACTCTGTGCAGCCCATCTCTTCCACGCAAGGCCTGCTGTGTGCGACCCTGGGCTTGCACGCGAGGCCTACTCTGTGCAGCCCGTCTCTTCCACGCAGGAGCTGCCGTGTGCGACCCTGGGCTTGCATGCGAGGCCTACTCTGTGCAGCCCGTCTCTTCCACGCAAGACCTACTGTGTGCAACTCCTTGCTTGCATGCAAGGCCTACTGTGTGCAGAGCCGTGCTTATCTGCTACATCTGCTGTGTGCAGTCACTGACAACCCTCAGACACCCACTGTGTGCATATAACCAGCTGTGACCCCGCCACTCTCAGACGCCCCTGTCTATGCAAGTATTCACTGGGCAAAGACCCCAGCGCGGGCACCTGCCCTCCGACCTGAGCACATGTGGTCAGCAGGGGAGGCGGACCTTTTGGGTTCCAGCACTCACGCCGCCATGTGCAGATCCTGCAAACGCCTGGCGCGCGGGGGCCACCAGGAGCCATCCCCAAGCTCTGGACATGTGAACGCGCTGATCAGAGGTGGCACAGAAGGCGGGGCACCCCTGTGTGCAGTCCCCTTCCAAGGGCTCGTCGTGTGTGCCTCAGTTTGCCCACTGGGGGACAGACTCTGCTCTGCTGGAGTCTCTTCCGGTTCTGATTTTGAGGTGTGCAGGGAAGGGGGGGTCGTCGGCCTCCCCTGCAGCGCTGGGCTGGGCGGTGGAGGTGGGTGAGGGGCTGGAGGCTGGGCCCCCGGCCTTCCTGGAAGCCCAGCGGGCAGGTGCAGGGCAGACTGTCTTCTGGGCAGAGCGCCAGCCCTCGGCTTCCCTGAAACTGGGCACGGCAGCCAGGACAGGTTTCCGGGCCCACCCAGCCCCGCCTGGCCCCGGGCACTCTCGGGAGATGGGCGGAGCTGGCCAGCGATGCCAAGGAAGGGCCAGGCGCCGCCTGCACATGCCCGCCCGGGAGCCCTCACTGAGCCTGCGTGCATGTGTGTGTGCACATGCATGCACACCTACTCACACTCGCATGTGGCCTGTGAACCACACATCACAGGTGGCGGCCCCAGGGAGTCCACACTCATCCAGAGGCACCACAGGACAGGGATGTTTGTCTGCTTTGCTCACTGGGCGTCTCCAGCACCTGACAGTTCGTTAGCGCTCAGGAAATATTTGCAGAGTGCACAGTGGAGAGAACGAATGGACACCTCATTTCACAAGTATGTATGGAGTGTTCACCACGCACCAGGTGTTTCTGTGTCTTCAACGGCAGAAAAACCCTTGGAACTGACCTTGTTTGGGGGTTTTCTTTTGAGTTGGGGTTTTACTCTGTCACCCAGGCTGGAGTGCAGTGGCAGGTCACGGCCTCATGGGCTCAGGTGATCCTTTCACCTCAACCTCCTGAGTCGCCGGGACTATAGGCGCCACCATCTCGAGCTGACTTTTCAATTTTTTTGGAGAGACAGGGTCTTGCTATAGTGCCCAGGCTGGTCTCAAACTCCTGGACTCAAGCAATCCTCCCGCCTCAGCCTCCTAAAGTGCTGGGATTGCAGGCACGAACCGTGGAACTGACATTCTAGATGGGTATGGAGGGGTGAAAATAAATTAACACCTGCACACACCTGTGAGGACACACGGGCGTTTCTCAGGAAACACCTGAGAGCCTGCTTCAATTTATTTTTTATTTTTTATTTATTTATTTTTTTTGAGTTGGAGTCTCACTCTGTCACCCAGACTGGAGTGCAGTGGCCACTCCCGGCCACCGCAGCCTCGACCTGCCGGGCTCCGGCGATCCTTTCGTCTCAGCCTTCCGAGTAGCCGGAATTACAGGCAGGCCTACCACGCCCGGCTGATTTTTTGATTTATTGTAGAGATGAGGTCTTGCTGCCCAGGCGGGTCTCGAACCCATGGGCTCAGCGATCCACTCACCTCAGCCTCCCAAAGGCGCGGGATGACAGGCTGAGCCACCGAGCCTGGCCCTGCTTCAATTTATTTCTCTCCAAACCAGAGCCAGGTGCCCACACAGCCCTCATGCATGCATTTTTTTTTAATCAATATTGTTTATTATGATATTGTGGGGTACAGGTAAGGGTTAGGTATACAACTTTTTTTTTTTGAGTCACAGTCTCACTCTGTCACCCAGGCTGGAGAGCAATGACACGCTCTTGGTCACTGCAGCTTCAACCTGCTGGGCTCCAGCGATCCTTCCACCTCAGCCTTCCAAGTAGCTGGAACTACAGGCGCGCGCTACCACACCCAGCCAATTTTTTATTTATTGTAGAGATGAGGTCTCGCCAAGTTGCCCAGGTGGGTCTCGAACCCGCGGGCTCAGGCCATTCACTCACTGCGGCCTCCCAAAGCGCTGGGATTACAGGCTGAGCCACCGAGCCCGGCTGTTTCTGTTTTTCTTCGAGGTGGAGTCTGGCTTTGTCACCCAGGCTGGAGGGCAGTGGTGCAATCACGGCTCACTGTAGTCTCGAATTCCTGGGCTCAAGTGACCCTCCCACCTCAGCCTCCCGTGTAGCTGGGACTACAGATGCCACCATGTCTGCCTAATTTGTTTTATAGTTGTAGAGATGGGAATCTCACTTTGCTGCCGGGCTGCTCCTGGGCTCAGGCGATCCTCCCTCCTTGACCTCCCAGAGAGCTGGGATTACAGGCCCGGCTGACACACAGTTTTGCACACACAGGCTTTCCTCTCCTCTCCCTGAACTGTCCTTCCTGGCCTCCCCTCCTGAGACGCCCACCCTGTCTGAGTTTGGAGGGCCTCCTCGGAGCATGGTGTGCCTTCCACCCCACTCGCCATTGTCCCTCACTGGCGTCGTCCTAGAGCTCAGGCCATCGCCTGCAGAAAGTTCCAGAAAACCTGCAGCCAGGGTTGGTGGGATCAGACCTGCACGGGATGGGGGGTGCTGAGGAAGTGGCTCCCAGACACCCTCAGAAACTATCCTCCAACTTCCCAGCCCAGGAAACTGAGGCCCAGAGAAAGGAGGGTCCTTCTTGAGTTGGGGAGGGGGAATGCCCATGAGAAACGAATGGTCCAGCTGGACCCCTCTTTTGCAGCCAGAAACAGGGGGTTCCCACGGCCAGGAGAAAGGTGGTGGGAGACCCTGCTGGGAGGGAAAGGCTTGGGTGGGGAGCAGTCAGTCTGAGTCCTGGAGACGGGCACAGAGGTGGGCGACCCAGAGACACCCCTCAGCATGCAGACACAAAGGTGGGAAGCAGAGACGCCATCTGGGACGCATAGACATTTCATCCGCCCTTCCAGTGGGCGACCCTCATCTCTGCCTCGGGCCGAGGCTCCCAGGGACTGTGGGGTGCGGGCCCTGTTGGTGTGTGTGTGCAACTGTGTGTGCTTGTGTAGCTGCATGTCTGCACATGCATGTGGTTTGGTATGAGTGTGCATGTATGCGTGTGGAGGGTGCGTAATTGTGTGTATGTGGGTACTCGTGTGGACATGAGCTTGGGTGTGCGTATGTGTGTTCGTGGCTGCCCATGTATGGACACACATGTGTGTAAGTTTATGTGTGTATGTGCGTTTTTTTTGGTTTTTTTTTGAGTTGGAGTCTCACTCTGTCGCCCAGACTGGAGTGCAGGGGCCTCTCCCGGCCACCGCAGCCTCGACCCGCTGGGCTCCGGCCATCCTTCCGCCTC
>NW_007098169.1:3694-6727 GCF_000164805.1 Carlito syrichta | reverse complement strand
CTCGAACCCACGGGCTCAGGCAATCCACTCACCTCAGCCTCCCAAAGGCGCGGGATGACAGGCTGAGCCACCGAGCCCGGCTTGAGCGTGTATTTTTTTTTTTGAGTCGGAGTCTCAGTCCGTCACCCAGGTTGAAGTGCGGTGGCACATTCATGGCCCCCGGCATCGTCCTGCTGGGCTCCGGCGACCCTTCCGCTTCAGTCTTCCAAGTAGCCGGAACTACAGGCATGCACAACCATGCCCGGCTAGTTTTTGATTTATTGTAGAGACTAGGTCTCGCCAAATTGCCCGGACTGGTCTTGAACCTGTGGGCTCAAACAGTCCACTTGCCTCGGCCTCCCAAAGTGCGAGGATGACAGACTGAGCCACCGACCCCGGCCTGTGTGTGTATTTTTAAATTTGAGTCAGGGTCTCACTCAGTCGCCCATGCTGGAGTGCAGTGGCACAATCATGGCTCACCCCAGCCTCGACTTCCTGGGCTCAGGTGATCCTTCTGCCTCACCCTCCCAGATAGCTGGGACTTACAGGCATGTGTCACCACGCCCAGCTAAATTTTTCGGTTTTTGTAGAGACAGGGTCTCACTATTGTTCATGCTGGCCTCAAACTCCTGTGCACAAGTGATTCTCCCATGTTGGCCTCCCAAATTGCTGGAATGACAGGTGTGAGTCACTGCACCTGGCACTATGTGTATTTATAACTGCGTGCATAGATATTTGTGTGAATGTGTGTGTTGCTTTACGTGTTATATGCATATGTAATATATGCATGTGTAAACACAAGTGTTTTTGAGTATGTATGTTTGTGGACATGCAGGTATGTGGGTTTTTTTCTTTTCGAGTTGGAGTCTCACTCTGTCGCCCAGGCTGGAGTGCCGTGGCATGCTCACGGCCAACCCTGCGTCAACCTGCTGGGCTCTGATGATCCTTCTGCCTCAGCATTCCCAGTAACCAAAATTACAGGCGCACACTACCACACCTGGCTAATTTTTAAAAATGTATTGTAGGGACAAGGTCTCGCCAAATTGTCCAGGTTGGTCTCGAACCCACGGGCTCAGGCAATCCACTTGCCTCAGCCTCCCAGAAGGCTAGGCATACAAGCTGAGCCACCGAGCCCGGACAGTTTGTTTGTTTATTTGTTTATTTGTTTTTAAGACAGGGCCTCACTATGCTACCCAGGCTGTCCTCAAATTCCTGGCCTCATGTGATCCTTCCTGAGATTACAGGAATGAGCCACTGGGCCCGACCAGATGTGTGGGTTTTTTGAGTGTGTGTGTGTGTGTGTGTGTGTGCGTGTGCGTGTGTGTGTGTTGGAGAGAGAAACCCCAGGACTCCCAGTGTCCCAGGTATCCAAGCCCCCAAATCGGAGATCTAGTTTTATGGGGTCTGGACACTCAATTGCACACGTATAATAACAATAAAAACGACGACAAAAATTGCAATGGCCATTGTGCATTTCTTTATTTTTTTATTGTAGAGATGAGGTCTTGCCAAGTTGCCTGGGCTGGTCTCGAACCTGCGGGCTCAGGCAATCCACTCTCCTCAGCCTCCCAAAGTGCTGGGATGACAGGCCAAGCCACCAAACCCAGCCTGTGTATTTCTTTTTACTATGTATCAGGCATTTGAAAAATCACCCCAGGCCAGGTGCGGTGGCTCATGCCTGTAATCCCAGCACTTAGGGAAGCTGAGGTGAGAGGATTGCCTGAGCCCAGGAGTTCGAGAACAGCCTGGGCAACTTGGTGAGACCTTCTCTCTACAATAATCTGAAAAATGAGCTGGACGTGGTGGTGCGTGCCTGTAGTTCCAGTTAGTCTGGAGGCTGAGGTGGGAGGGTGGCCTGAGCCCAGCAGGCCGAGGTTGTGGTGGCCGTGAGCATGCCACTACACTCCAGCGTGGGCAACAGAGTGAGACCCCCGGACTTAAGAAAAAAAAAAAATCACACACCAAAAAATTTATGTTTAAAGTGTATGACTCAGGAGTGTTTAGTGCATTCACAAGTTTGTGCAGCCATCACCGCTATCTAGTTCCAGAACGTTCCATCACCACCCAAAGGAAACTCGTCCCCATTCCCTCTCCCAGGCCCTGGCACCCACTTTCTGTCTCTGTGGGTTTGTCTGTTCCAGGCGTTTCAAATAAATGGAATTATGCACCACGTGGTGGTTTCCTCTCACTGAGTGTTTTTAGGGTTAGTTTGTTTCTCTTTATTTACTTTTTTGAGTCAGGGTATCACTCTCTCATGGCCACTGCATCCTCAACCTGCAGGCCTCAGGCGATCCTCCCACCTCAGCCTCCTGAGTAGCTGGGAATACAGGCGTCACCACACCTGGCTCCATTTTTGATTTTTCTTGTAGAGATGGAGTCTTGCTATGTTGCCCAGGCTGGTCTCGACCTCCTGGACTCAAGCAGTTTCTCTGGCCTCGGCCTCCCCAAGTACAGGGATGCCAGGTGGGAGCCCCCATGCCTGGCCACACGGTTCCTCTCTCCTGACCAGTATGCTACCCTCTGGACTGACCTCAGTTTGTTTCCCTATGGTGGGCATCTAGGCGGTCACGGTTTGGTGACGAGAATCTCACGGTGTGCACCGCCATTGGGTCCCTGTGGGGCCTGGGTTTTCCCGGCTCTTGGAGGACGCCAGGAGCAAAGGGCTTGCTGGGTCCTCACTGCCGCCTGGGACAAGCTGTTACTGGATCCGTTTCACAGACCAGGAAACCAGAGGCCGCCAGACACTGTCTCTTTCTCAGCACACGCATCACTCATGCCGACGCCCCAGGACCCACGCAAGCCCAAGGCCAAGGCCCCCCACGACACACTCAGCACCAAGGTCGCCCGCGCTCCCCCCGGGCCCGGCACGCCCCACGCCCCGGCACAGACGCCCAGGGGGCCCGCAGACCCAGACGGCTGCAGACACCGCCATGTGCATGTTTCACCCAAGCCGTCTGGTCCACACAGTCATTAGCTCTCAGACTGGTGGAGACGGTGAACAGGCTGGGAGTCATCCTGGCCCACGCCCACAGGCCAGGAGCCCGGGGTGGGGGG
>NW_007098169.1:2132-3493 GCF_000164805.1 Carlito syrichta | reverse complement strand
GGGGGGACAGAGGGGCCGAGAGGCAGAGAGGGAGACAGAGACAGGGAGAGACAGGGAGAGGGACAGGAGAGAGGGGGAAGAGACAGAGATGCAGAGAGACAGAGAGGACGAGGCAGAGAGAAAGGGAGAGAGAGACCTACATAGAAAGAGAGACAGGGAGAGACGGAGACAGAGAAGGAGAGAGACAGAGAGGGAGAGAGAGACAGGGAGAGAGACGAGAGAGAGAGGGGGAGAGACAGAGAGAGACAGGGAGAGACAGAAACAGAGAGGACGAGACAGAGAGGAAGGGAGAGAGAGACATACATAGAAAGAGAGACAGGGAGAGATGGAGACAGAGGAGAGAGAGAGAGGGAGAGAGAGGGAGAGAGACAGAGACAGGGAGAGACAGAGAGGACGAGACAGAGAGAAAGGGAGAGAGAGACCTACATAGAAAGAGAGACAGAGAGACAGGACAGAGGGAGAGAGACAGAGACATAGAAAGAGAGACAGGGAGAGGCGGAGACAGAAGGAGAGAGAGAGAGGGAGAGAGAGGAGAGAGCAAAGTGACAGAGAGAGACCGAGGGAGAGAGACATAGAGACAGGGAGATAGAGAGGTAAGAGACAAGGGGAAACAGGGAGATAAACAGAGAGAGGGAGGGACAGAGAGACGGAGAGAGACAGAGAGGGAGAGAGACGGGGAGGGAAAGAGGCAGAGAGTGTCAGGGGAGAGAGACGGGGAGGGAGAGACGGAGAGACGCGGAGAGACGGGGAGGGAGAGACGGAGAGACGCAGAGAGACGGGGAGGGAGAGAGGCAGAGAGTGTCAGGGGGAGAGAGACAGGGAGAGAGACGGGGAGACGGAGAGAGACAGGGAGGGAGAGACGGAGAGACGCAGAGAGACGGGGAGGGAGAGAGGCAGAGAGTGTCAGGGGAGAGAGACGGGGAGGGAGAGACGGAGAGACGCAGAGAGACGGGGAGGGAGAGAGGGAGAGACGCAGAGAGACGGGGAGGGAGAGAGGCGAGACGCGGAGAGACGGGGAGGGAGAGACGGAGAGACGCGGAGAGACGGGGAGGGAGAGACGGAGAGACGCGGAGAGACGGGGAGGGAGAGACGGAGAGACGGGGAGAGACGGGGAGGGAGAGACGGAGAGACGCGGAGAGACGGGGAGGGAGAGACGGAGAGACGCGGAGAGACGGGGAGGGAGAGACGGAGAGACGCGGAGAGACGGGGAGGGAGAGACGGAGAGACGCGGAGAGACGGGGAGGGAGAGACGGAGAGACGCGGAGAGACGGGGAGGGAGAGACGGAGAGACGCGGAGAGACGGGGAGGGAGAGACGGAGAGACGCGGAGGGACGGGGGGGGGGGGGGGGGGGGGGGGGGGG
>NW_007098169.1:0-888 GCF_000164805.1 Carlito syrichta | reverse complement strand
CCCTCCTGCGGGCTGTCCTGGGCCTGCCCGCCCAGAACAGGCCCGACGGCCCCGCCTGCTGGCCAGGGGCTCCCGTGAACCCGAGAGGAGAGCGGGCACAGAGGGCAAACCGAGCGGAGGGCGCCGGGGTGGACACCGTTCCTCGACGCCTTCATGTCCTTCTTCATTCTCCCCCCAGCCGCTCGGTAATCTTGGGACGGTTCGTTTCCCTTCCTGTGTCTGATAATCACGACAGAGTGACGGTGAATCAGTGAATGAGTGCATTGGAGACCTTTAAAAACAATAGAGACGGGGTCTGGCTACGTTGCCCAGGCCGGTGGGGAATTCTTGGGCTCCGGCGATCCTCTCGCCTCGGCCTCCCAAAGTGCTGGGATGACAGGCATGAGCCCCACGCCCGGCTTTGATTTTTAAGTCTTGTGTAGAGACGGGGTCTCGCCATGTTGCCCAGGCTGGACTTGAATTCCTGGGCTCAGGTGATCCTCCCAGCTCAGCCTCCCGAGCAGCTGGGACGACAGGTGCCGCCATGCCTGGCTCCATTTTTATGTTTTGTAGAGATGGGGGTCTTCTATGTTGCCCAGGCCCGTCTCAGACTCCACGCCTCCAGGGACTCTCCCACCTCGGCCTCCCAAAGCTCTGGGATTCGGCGTCCGGCCTGAGGATCTTAGAATAGGGTCCTGGCAGGAGACAGAGCTGGGGATGGTTTTAGAAAGGACGCTGAGAGAGACACCCAGGCTCTGGCTGGCTCCGCTCTTTAAGGGGACACCTCTGACTCCCCCCAGTTTGTGAGGCTGGCGGGAGCAACCCCATGTTACAGACCAGCAAACCAGCCGGTGGCTCAGCCCGTCATCCCGCGCCTTTGGGAGGCTGAGGTGAGTGGATGGCCTGAGC
>NW_007098168.1:0-615 GCF_000164805.1 Carlito syrichta | reverse complement strand
TTTTTTTTTTATTGTAGAGACGAGGTCTCACCAAGTTGTCCAGGCTGGTCTCGAACCCCTGGACTCAGGCAATTCTCTTGCCTCTGCCTCCCAAAGTGCTAGGATTACAGGTGTGAGTCACCATGCCCGGCACCAACATGTCTTTAATCCATATTTCCCTCTTCCTAGGAGTAGTTGTTATTCTAACTACAAAATAAAAAGGGATTGCTGGAGGGGAGTGGTTATGAGTGTTTTTTGTTGTTGTTATCGTTAGAAAAAAAAATGTTACATCCACTCACAGAGACAGTTTGGCTCCAGTACATCTGAGGCATTTCATGGCCTATGATGTAATTTCCCTTCCTAAATCCTTCAATTCAAGGAGACATAGCTCCAGGAAAGGGAAGAAACTAAATCTTTGTAATGTCTTTCAATCTTTGTGTATAGTTAAACACTTAGAATGAAACAAGATGAGTTGAGCTAGAACTGGAACTTTCATACTCTATTCCACTTTACATTTTTTATCTATAAAGGTGTAACCACATTCATATAGTATGTGTCTATTAACCAAAGACCTAAAGTCCTGCTCCATTGCTAATTTTTGAAAGGTTCTCATTATTATTATTTTTTTTTTTTTTG
>NW_007098167.1:0-578 GCF_000164805.1 Carlito syrichta | reverse complement strand
GGCTAATTTTTTGATTTATGGTAGAGATGAGGTCTCGCCAAGTTGCCCAGGCGGGTCTCCAACTTTCAACAGAGCAGGCGAATAAGAGCTTTTTTGGACTCAGAGTTTTGGTGGGTGTTGGGAGGAGTCTGTCTGCCAGGCGGGGACATGGGATGGGGTGCAGGGGACACTGACCTTCTGTCCTCAGCTCCTTTTCTTCACAAATGCCTCAGTTCTTCCTCTCTGAAATGTCTATAGCGCTCACCCTTGTTCACTTGTTTAATGTTCTTTTTGGGCCGGGAGACGGAGGCGAGAGGATTGCCTGAGCCCGGCAGGTCGAGGTTGCGGTGACTGTGAGCATGCCACTACACTCCAGCCTGGGTAACAGAGTGAGACTCCAACCCCCAAAAAACCCAGAAACAAAAAATTCTTACTTTTGTGGCATATAATTTTTTATTGAGTAATAATTCACATACCACATAATTCACCCTCTTAAAGCACACAGCACTTGATGGCTGTGCAGTCATCATGGCAGTCCATTTCAGAACATTTTTCATCTCCCCAAAGAAATCCTGCAACCTTGAGCCATCACTCCCCCC
>NW_007098166.1:0-659 GCF_000164805.1 Carlito syrichta | reverse complement strand
CCAGACTGGAGCGCAGCGGCCGCTCCCGGCCACCGCAGCCTCGGCCTGCTGGGCTCCGGCATCCTTCCGCCTCAGCCTTCCAAGTAGCCGGAACTACAGGCGCGTGCTACCTTGCCCGGCTAATTTTCTGATTTATTGTAGAGACGAGGACTCGCCGAGTTTGCCGGGCGGGTCTCGAACGGCTGTGACTCTTTGGGCAGAGGTGCTGCCCTCTCGAAGAGAGGGTCCCCAGACTGTGGCCAAGTGGCCCCTGGTCCTTCTCGGTCTGACAGCTCAGCCGGGCAGGCAGGGGCTGCTGGGGGTGGCCCAGGAGGAGCTGGCCCTGTCGCCAGTGGGGAAGGTGCGTGGGTCACCCGCACCACCATCGGCACTGTGCCATGGCAGACACAGTGCAGGGACACAGACCAGAGTCTCTGGGGACGGCTGGCAGGCTCCTCTCCTGGCTTCCGGTCCGGTTGGCGGCGCAGGAGACTGCTGAATGGCCCCTGTCTGCCCCCGCCCCCCGCACTTGCTTGGGAACAGGACCTGCATTATGGCTGGGGGTGTGCCAGGCTCCCAGAGGAGCCCAGTCAGCGCGTGCACCTGCCCGCCAGGTGCAGGCCTGAACTCCAGGGTAGCTGCCGGTCTCTCGCTTGCTGCCTGCCACCCTGCCGGTCTCC
>NW_007098165.1:0-576 GCF_000164805.1 Carlito syrichta | reverse complement strand
ACCAAAAACCATTTATACCCCCTAAAGCTAACAAAATAAAGAAAAAAAATTAAAAATGAAATACAATGTGTGTAATTTAATATTTGTAAATTTGTAACTTAATAAAATAACAGATTTTGAGCCCTCCCCACATATCCAGTCTCCTTCTAAATGAAAAATGCACAAACTTTTAACATCTTTAATTGATTTTCCTTTTCTAGTGAAGAATCATGCTAAACAAAATAGATTAAAAGCACAAGTTATCAGCCTTCCCCCCCATTTCCTACCAGTGCTATGACCTACTTCAGTTGTTAAAGTGACAAAACTATTATATAGTCACAGAGGGTAATTGTTTGTCTTGTTCCATACTTTTTTTACTTAAAGCATAGTTCTCTCTTTAAATAGTATAATGCATGGAGAAGATTTTAATAAGAAGTCTACAATTGCAACTAAACAATGAAGTATTGCTTGTTTCTTTTATGTCTCATGGAGTATATAATGTGTCTGCAATTCATGAGAAATTTTTTTTTTTTTTTTTTTTTTTAAAGAAATCTGTAACTTTAGTTGCATTCATTTTTTTTTTTTTTTTTTTTTTTT
>NW_007098164.1:0-614 GCF_000164805.1 Carlito syrichta | reverse complement strand
CTCCTGATTCTCCCGCTCCAGGGTCCGCAGCCGCCCCGCCTCTGCGTCCCTCACCTCATCCTGCAGCGAGGGCGCCGCCCCTGGCAGGGGTGCTGGGGTGGTGAGATGCGGTCAGGACCCCGCCCATACTCCCCGGCTCCCCCATGCCCCCCCAGGGGCCGGTGGGGGCGGGATGAAGCCTGAAGCCCCCACACCACAGCTGGGGGGACACACAGGCGGCCCCCGAGGCCCTCCCCTGGGCCCCACTCACCCTCCCCAGGGGAGCCCGGGGGCGGCTCCAGGCTCCTACGCAGCTCCAGCGCCAGCTCCACGTTTTCCTCGGCCAGCTGGTCCACCTGATGCCGCAGAGAGGCCAGCTCCTGGGGGGAGGCCGGGGTCAGACCGGCCGGGCCAGGCGTGCGGGCCGGAGGGTCGCCTGCGGCCGCCGAGAGTGGAGGTCGCAGGGATCACGGGGGAAGCCTGGGGAGTCGTCGGGGCCCCAGAGGGGGCGGGCAACCCGGCCGGATCCCTCGGCCGCCTCACCGCATGGGCCTCGCCCAGCCGGGTCCGCAGCAGCAGGTTCTCGCGCTGGGCCTCGTGCAGCCGGGCGCCGCGCTCCCGGGCCGCCTCCAGCT
>NW_007098163.1:126563-171215 GCF_000164805.1 Carlito syrichta | reverse complement strand
CTTTCTTCCTGTAATCGCAGGAGTCTCTCTTGCCTCTGCTCTGGCAGCAGCAGGCCTAGGCAGTGGGGCTCTAGCATACAGCATTACCTCCTCCCAAGACTTAGCAAATAAACTACAACTTACATTAGAGGCCTCAGCAACGTCCCTAGCCTCCTTACAACACCAAATCACCTCACTAGCCCAGGTCACCTTACAAAATAGGCGAGCCTTATATCCTCTAATGGCCGACAAGGGAGGCACTTGCCTCTTTCTCGGAGAGCAATGCTGTTATTACATTAATGAGACTGGCCTAGTAGAAGAAAATCTAAACATCCTCAACCATCTAAGTGATGAATTAAAACAGCGCCGCCACAGTTAGACTCGTCTCCCTTCATCTGGTTGCAACACCCTTTTGTCACCTGCCTGGCCCCACTCCTAGGCCCTGTCATTTTAATTTGCATTTTTTGTTTAATAGCCCCACGTATCTTTAAATTTCTCCAACAACGCTTAATTGAACTCTCAAATCAAAACCTTAACCTCCTATTACTCAGTAGTTATCAACCTGTCCCAGTAGAGGAGTCACCACCTCGTCCCTAAACATCACTTAACTTTTCCTTTAGATATGTTCTCTTCCAGGTTCTCTATCTACCTCCACAGTCTACTCCAAGACAGCTGGTTACTACTGCCCTCATGCCCGCTGGAGGAGTGGCCAGAACAAGTCACCATTCTATATCTACAAGGGACTTTTATAGAACTTTCACCTGCAGAAATCTTCACCTTCAGCGCCTGTCTCTGGGCCCTATTCTGGCTGGTTCTGTTCCCCCACCTCACCCCACAACGCCCACATCCAGCAGGAAGCAGCCAGAAAGCATAACAACGCCCCTCTCCCAAATAAACAGAAAAGGTGGGAATGAAAGGCACAGGGAACAGTCAGAAGGGAGTCTCCCGAGATGGTGCTAAAACACCACATGGAACCAAACAAAGACAACAAAGGCCCTAAGCTCCTGCTCTTCCTGCGCGCGCGAAACTTAAACCTGTACACAAATATTATCTCCCTATAGGAATACTACCTCATAGCTCCCTCCAATAAAGACCCTAAGATGGCACTGGCCGGCACCACCAGGCTCCGATAGAGCACTGGCCCCCTCCCAAACTGATAAATACAGACCTCTCTCACCCTCGCTCTCACTCCCCCTTCCCTACCAGGTGGTTACAGACCTTCTTCCTTCTCTCTGTAGCCGCTGCTCTAATAAATCTCTTGGCCTCAAAGGGTGTTGAGTCTCACTGGCACCATCGTCCTTCGGGGGGGGGGTGTCAGGTTGAGCGATTACACATTTTCTTTGGAATTTACAAGATTGTACTCAGCAAAATCAGATCTTTCAAAGAACAAATGGTCTCCAGGAAATGCAGGGCAAGCAGAGTTGTAAACTGTCAACTTCAAAAAGAGGGGATTTGGATAAGTTTGTGAACTGGTCACTCTTTTGCATTTCCAAGAAAACCATTCTCAGCTGTTTGGCTTTCCCAAGCAAAAACCTGTCTGGCAGGTTTTCAGAGCTTGCCGATTGGTCTCTTTCTCAAAGGGAATACTTTTAACTGCTATCAGCTCCCTTTCTGCCACATTCCCCCATTTGATGCTCAACCCTTCATTGGTTAAGAGCATCTTCCTTAATTTGGTGCATTAACATTATGTGGGCCACAGTTTTTAGTTCAACAACTATTTTCACAAACTTAGAAATGGCATTCATAATTATTGGGGCTATGCAAGAGAGGATAAGACAGGATCCCACCAATAGGACTACAGATCCAATAATATACTTAAATCCCCCCAGACCTGAGAACATGTTTTTAAATTAATTGCCGATTTTTATGCCTTGCCATTTTTGCACTGGGACATGGGCAAGCTTTTTAACATTGGTGGCTATATCGTTATAACTTTACTATTATTATCTATTTGCAAACAACAGTCAGAGCTATTAAATTTACCACATACTTCTTCTTCTTCCGCTAGCAGGTAGTTCAAAGCTAAGTGGTTTTGATAAATAGCTGTGTGCATTTGGGCTTGTTGCTGAGCAACAAGCTCAAAAGCCATTGCTGTTTGATTAGTTATAACTTCCAAGACAGTTTGTAACCTGATAATGCAATTTAGCATATATATAGGCATGTGGTATCTCTGACTCCCATCTTGTGCCCATGTGGCTGGGTCATAAGTATTTATAATTCTCTGGGATAGCCATTCATCATTTTTCCAAACCTGAGTTCCTCCTATATTAGGAATTTGGTCGAGGGATTGAGTATCTCATGTTTTGAGGCTTTCATAAAGGGGAATGCCTAGTTCATTCCCCCTTGGGTTAGGCAGAAGGAAAAATTCCGGCTGGATTATTCCTATGATACATGTGCCTTTCCATAATGCTGGGAGCTGGGCATATGCAACCTTTCCACATATCCAAAATAGCTCTTTATACCTTGAAATGGGTTAGCTTGTTTAGAGGATAGTACTGTACAGTTACTTAAAGTTTGGATGACAATAGTACATTGAAAAGATTTAGTTGCATAAGCAGGTGTCCAATACCAAACAGGCCTTGTTGGCCACCAGAACAGACTTCTGGCTGGGATGAATAACAATGGAAAACTTTTACGTCTGGCCAGATAGTTTACATAAAAGCACAAGAACACCTCCTATCATAAGAAAGAATGGAAATGCTAGTGAGACCCTTTTCTAACATGTTCAATGGGGACAACTCTGTTAATTCTATAGCAAATAAAATCAGTTTTACAGCAATTAAAACGACAAACAATTTAGCATAGATATAGGTTGACAAAGCAAAACAATGACTTATCAGTAATGTCTGCTGAGTTCATAAGCTGAATTTTCAACCTTCTGCCGTGAGTCAGCCAGCCAGCCTCCGGTGTGTGGTTAAAGCAGGGCTGAAGTATCCTCAGCCTTTTAGAGCAGGGCTTGTTCCAGGTTTTCCATCATCCTTGGTGACCTGGCTTAAAAGAATGGGAATAGCCCACAAAGCGCTTCTCCTCCTGTATGAAACTGCTCCTGCTCCAGTCCATGAAGTATTTGACCTCAGGGTCCCTGAGGGGCTGGTCTGTTAAATCTGGATGACTAGAGAACACTTCATTTATTAGTTTAATGCAATCGTGGTCTGGCTGTCCTGGCTCTATGGATAGTAAGGTCTTCACTACTTCTAGGTGAATACATGGGTTTTTCACAGAGCATTCCCTGACATCCGACCATTCGAGCATTGGTTAGCCAATATTGCCTCTTGTCTTTTATTAAATTTATTACTGCACGAGGCACCCTGACTGTTAGGTGTTGTTTCATAGTTAGTCTGATAGTTTCTGTTATCAGGAGTGCTATGGCTGCCAGGGCTCATCCAGCCCTAGGTCACAGAATCTAGCTGTTTGAATAAATATGCCACAGGTCTATGCCATGACCCCAGAACTTGAGTTAAGCTCCTCACTGTAGCGCCAACACACTCATGCACGTATAAAAAGAAAGGCTTAGTTATATTTGGGTGTACCCAATGTACCCAGATAGGTACATTGGTGAGGGCCTGTTTAATTTATTCAAAGGCCTATTTCTGGGCCTTTTTTCATAGCAAAGACTCCTGTTCCACCCCCCTTTCAGGCTCCATAGAGAGGTTCTGTCATGATAGAGAAGTTAGGTACTTAAATTCTATAGACTAGTACAGGAACAGGACCACCCTTAGGGCCCTTTTCTCTTTTTTTACAGCTATTGGTTGGGTCCTTCCTTTCTTCAATTTTTAGCAGCACTAACTCCCCTGGGATGTTTGGGTTTTCCATGGTCCAGGAAGTTCCTAGGGAAACAAGCTTATGAACTGTGATTAAAATTTGTCCCAAATGGACAACACATTTTCTTATGAGCATTTATGTTTGTGGCCCCCTTTCCTTCAGAGGTGTAGGAAAAAACCCTACCATTAAACAGTTTAAAGTTTTAACAAATTCCATCTCAGGGACTGACTTGGATCCTGAGCGATGCAATACCAAATACCTATGTTCAGTTTATTCATGTCTCCAAAGGATTTCTAGTGATTATTATGCTAAACCACAAATTGAAAGATTGTACTGTCCTAGTCCTACATCTAATGGAGTTTTCTTTGGATTTACCAAGGGGTGGGATAGGTTGTAACTCAGCCTGCAGTAGAAACGCTTGAACGCCTTCTAAAACCTACCTATAGGAAATTTATCTATGTCTAGCCTGTGCTAGCTACCCTGCCTCAATTATTTATTCTTTAGAGATTTTTTTTGATCCCATAATCATATGGGGTGCTGAAGGATAAAGGTCCGTTTTCTGTAATTTCTTCAGAGATGACAGTGGGCATAGCCCTGGCTAGCCAGAGATCAAAAATCTCTCCTTGTCTGACTTGAGGCGTCCAGATCTGTTTTAGCAGTGGTATTGTTTGCAGGCACTGACTGGAATTCTTGCATGACCGTTATGTGGGCATGAAATTACTGGATTCTGCTCAATAAAAGGAATAAAGTCAGGCATACATTTTGACAAGAAGTGACTGATTACCTTTTGTACAAAAGCTACAAGGCCTGAAGTTATTAGCATAACTTAAACGATAAACTTTAATTTCTGTGGCTTTATTACAAGTACCAGTCTTTGGAGATTTTAATGTATTTCTGGACCATAATGGTAGCCTGACAGATTGTTTTAGACTGTAATTTGAACCAGGCACTCAAGTAAATTTCTATGTAAAATTTGAAGAGAAATTTGAAAATGTTTGGAGACTTGCATCCAGAAAAGACTTTATTATGCCTAGATTGTTTATAGAATTTCTTTTTGTAAATATATATTTTTTATAAACTTTCCTCATTTTTGGCATGTTTATACCATTTTTTTTTGTTCTTTACCCCTTTTAAAAAATTTTTCAGATAACTATCTATTATAGGACAGAATTTTACCATATAAGATCTCTTCTTAGATAAAAAAATATTTTTTCTCTTATACTACCTTTTTTTCTTACTAAAACCTTATTTGTACACCAACAACCTTTTTATATTTTTCCTTTGCTTTTTGCTTTCCTTTTTATTTTTTTATAGATAAGCTTTTACAGTCATAATTTGAATTCACCTTTTAGTAACTGTTAGGTGGAACATTTAACTTTTGGAACACCTTTAACTACCACTAGAGAGCAGATTTTAGGAGAAAGAAGTTCAGTATGAGCACAAGGGCTAAAAACTTAGCCTCAGAATTAATCAAGAAATTAATTTGGACCCTAGCCACATTTATACAGACCCAAGAATTCTCTGGGTCATGCCTCCCCCTTCAGTCAAAGGCCACCATCACTGAGCTAGTTGTCCCCCCCTCCCCCTTCAGGAGAGGCTGCACCATCTCTTTCAGTGGCTTTTTAATCTGGATGTTGGACAAGGACCTGGAGGTTTAGGCCATCAAGTACAATTGTGCTTTAAGTGCCCAGATTGACTACATTCATAGCAGTTGATACCATCCCCCTTAGCAGGTTTATCCTTATCAGGCCTCTTTTGGGTAGCTGGAGCTTTGCCATTAGTGGCAACTGCCAATAGGTTTGTTTACCTTTCTTCTGGCTGGTGCTCATTCTGGAGTCCTTCTCCTTTTCTTTTTCCTTAATGTCTCAGTTTCTAAGAACTTCAGAAGCTTTCTATAATTGGGAGGTTGGTATTCATAGTCCTGAGTCAAGCCTCTGGAGTTGAGTATTTAATATTCCATAGGATATAATGTTGTTTTTAAAGTAGTGAAATAAATTTTTAAAATGCATACAGAACTTTTGACCATTTTTCTTTAGGTCTACAAAGTGAATTTAATTGCCAGATGGTTTTGCTTCTATCCAAATCTCATTATTTGATAACTTGTAGTGAGTTCAAATTTGATTTTAATGATGCACTTATTATTTTTTAAACCATGTAATTTTAATTTGCTTTAATTATCTAAAATCTGCCCCATTGGGGTGTCTCAGGGTACAGATTATTACACATTTTCTTGGTCACATTTCTTGAAAACCCAGAATTTGTTTTGAACATTTGCAATTTATTTCTCAAAGGGGAATTTTAAAATAAATAGCTAAATAAAGCCATAAACAGCAATGCCAGGAATCCCTGGAACCTTGATGGCTTCTTCCAAGCTGAGTGTTCTCAGCCCTCCTTGAGACCCCCCCCTTTTTTTTTTTGCTCCACAACTTTCCAATGATGCCTACAAAATGGCCTGGTACAAAACCTTTTAGAGTGAATAGGCCACGTGGTTGTTAAATGATCTATTCCTACTTATTCCTAATTATGAACAGGCAAAATTGTCAACAAAAAAAAAGCCCTGTGAATTACTAAACAGTAGTCTTAGCTGTAAGACGTGGACAATTTTTTTTTTTTTTTTGAGTTGGAGTCTCACTCTGTTGCCCAGACTGGAGTGCAGTGGCCGCTCCCAGCCACCGCAGCCTCTACCTCCTGGGCTCCGGTAATCCTTCTGCCTCAGCCTTCCAAGTAACCGGAATTACAGGCATGTGCTACCACACCCGGCTGATTTTTTTATTTATTGTAGAGATGAGGTCTCGCTGCCCAGGTGGGTCTTGAACCTGCGGGCTCAGGCAATCCACTCACCTCAGCCTCCCAAAGGTGCGGGATTACAGGCTGAGTCACCGAGCCTGGCTGATGTGGACAATTAAATGAGAGTGATTAGGTCTCACTCTATGCTTCACAGAATGTGCCCAGTATTTGACATGTCCCTTAGGTGAAGCACCAAGCTTACAAGGTGACTTAATCAGGTGGGAATGGTCAGTTCCCATGCCTTATTAAGTCCTGCAAAGTATTTAGCATTTAAAACTTTACCAGTCTTGTAAGGGGTGTGTTAGTCAGGCATAATCAAAAAGCAAGCAGTAGTGTTATCAAGCATTACAATTTAAAGTAGGGACTTACATACATTACACGATTGTAAGAGACTTCCCAACAGTTTTACAGGAACAAGCAGTTGATTACAATCTTAGGCAAGGCCTAAGCTTTTAGAAACAGATTTATTTTCAACTAACCTGACTTTTAGCATTTGAAAACAAGAACAGTCTATTCAGTCCCTTAGTTGCCAGAGAAAGATTACAAAATTATTTTCTCCAAGGCTAGCATTAACTTGCACTGAGTTAGCAAAAGGTTAAGTAGTATATGAGAGACATTTCTATGTTTCTTTACAGGTGGATTAGAATGAACTCCTTCAGAATTTATGAAGGAGAACACAGGCTAAGGAAGGTAGTGAGTGTGGTCCCGGGAAAGAATTCAAGATAACTGATTGCACTTCACATACACAGCAGGCAGTTTTCCCACATTCTTAACAACAAAAGGCAGGAATTTTAACAGTACCAATGGGTTGGGAGAAACACCACACCAATAAAGGGAGGGAAACATAAAATGACATAAAAAAATGCAATAATCAAGTTTTTAAAATATGACATGTCCCATTAAACATAGCATAATAACACAACCAGCTTTTTTTAAAAAAATTTAAAAAAATTTTTTTGAGTTGGAGTCTCACTCTGTCGCCCAGACTGGAGTGCAGTGGCCGCTTCTGGCCACTGCAGCCTCGCCTGCTGGGCTCCAGCGATCCCTCCACCTCAGCCTTCCGAGTAACTGGAATTACAGGCATGCCCTACCACGCCCAGCTGATTTTTTTTTTGATTTATTGTAGAGATGAGGTCTCGCTGCCCAGGCGGGTCACGAACCCGTGGGCTCAGGCGATCCACTCACCTCAGCCTCCCAAAGGTGCGGGATTACAGGCTGAGCCACTGAGCCTGGCTCTTCACTGCCTTTTAGCCCTTTCCTTCAGGCTGGAGACTACTCACAGACTCCAGGAGGTGATCAAGCTCCCCTTCTGCCATCCGTTGACAGTCTATGCAAAGGCCCTTATTCCTACCCTTTCCGTCAGGTGGTCTTTCTGTCCTTATGCCAGTTCCTCACCTCTTGGGTCCCTGTTGTGCTTTCGTGGTCCGAGTTTCAGTGTGCCGGGAGAGTCCTCTCTCCTACGGATCAAAAGGTCTGTTGAGCGCCAGGTGAGATTGCCTTTCCCGTCACCCTGGAGGTCGTACCCCGATGACAAAGGAGGTGGAACACACCATCTCTGAACTCTCCTTTCCTGGCCGATGCACCAGAATGTAGCGGGAAGACAGAGAGGCCATGACAACCAAGGCTATTATAGGGAGTGGCAGTTTTATTTATGCCAGCAGACTCAGTGGGCTAACGCTACCAGTTCAGGTAAGGGGGGGGTCGGGTTGAGCAATTACACATTTTCTTTGGAATTTACAAGGTTGTACTCAGCAAAGTCAGATCTTTCAAAGATCAAATGGTCTCCAGGAAATGCATGGCAATGGCAAGCAGGGTTGTAAACTGTCAACTTCAAAAAGAGGGGATTTGAGCCGGCTTCAGTGGCTCAGCCTGTAATCCTGTGCCTTGGGAGGCTGAGGTGAGTGGATTGCCTGAGCCTGCAGGTTTGAGACCCCCCTGGGCAACTTAGTGAAACCTCATATCTACAATAAATAAAAAAATTAGCCGGGTGTGGTAGCACGCGCCTGTAGTTCCAGCTACTTGAAAGGCTGAGGAGGAAGGATTGCTGGAGCCCAGCAGGTTGAGGCTGCGGTGGCTGAGAGTGGCCACTGCACTCCAGTCTGGGCAACAGAGTGAGACTCCAACTCAAAAAAAGAGGGAATTTGGATAAGTTTGTGAATTGGTCACTCTTTTGCATTTCCAAGAAAACCATTCTCCCTATTTGGCTTTCCCAAGCAAAAACCTGTCTGGAAGGTTTTCGGAGCATGCCAATTGATCTCTCAACGGGAATACTTTTAATTGCTATCAGCTCCCTTTCTGCCACACCTGGAGTCTTGCCTTGGCAACCCAGAGGAATGAACTTAGAACAATTTTGAGGTCTCTGTTATTTTTATAAAGGACACCATTGGTACTAAGAGGAGATCCAAATTTTTTCATTTCTGCCCTTTTTAGGTGATTCTTCATTTCTTCCAGACCACTGAAAGCTGCTCTTTAAAAGAGGGGTATTTAATTGGCAGCATCTGTAATACCTTGGTTTGTCTATTTTAAAGTGGTATGTAAGTGGCTTTATATAGGCCAGTTTCTCCTGATCTTGAAGATCTGGGCTCTATTTGGGTCATAATGGTGGTTCCAGCCCTTGATGTTGATGTTGCTGTTTCTGAAACAACAATAGCCACAGTGGATTTGAGGTGTCTTTGGGGAGTAGAGTTTGCACTGTATAATAAATTTTAAAAAATAAGCCAACGAGCCTTTCCTTATGGCTTATACAAGCTGGATTTGTTGAGGGTGGAGAGAGACAGATAGTAAGTTTCTCTGACAACAGGCATCAGAAAACCTGGTGTGTTCCTCCTTGGGCAGTTAGTTATGTCCACAGGCATGGCAGAGGAATGTCAGATGTCTTGTGCTTACCTACTGCATGCACAACAGCATTCGAGTGTACATGCCAGGAGAGAGCTAGCATAGGAGCCTGGGCTGGTGATTTGGAAGTAGGGCCCAGGGATGGCCACATGGAGGACGAACCCCACAGTGGTTGCGGAAAAATGTGGACAGGTCTACAGCAACAGCCCAGGCTGTTGGCCACCAGCAAGTGAAAGTGGAGTCTCTGCTCCTGGCTGCTCTCAAGCTTCCCAAATCATTTTGCTTTTTATTTGTTTGTTTATTTACTTGTTTATTTAATTTATTTTTTTGAGTTGGAGTCTCACTCTGTCGCCCAGACTGGTGTGCAGTGGCACACTCCCGGCCACTGCAACCTTGATCTGTTGGGCTCCAGTGATCCTTTTGCCTCAGCCTTCCGAGTACCCATAACTACAGGTGTGTGCTACCATGCCCAGCTAATTTTTTTGATTTATTGTAGAGATGAGGTTGCCCGGGTGGGTCTCAAACCCGCAGGCTCAGGCAATCCACTCGCCTCGGCCTCCCAAAGTACTGGGATTACAGGCTGAGCCACCACATCCAGTCGATTTTTATTTTTAAAGGAATGTTGATCCCATCATAGGGTGAGCAGTAAGAATAAAAGTGAAAAATACTGGCTATGTGAGGAAAATATCTGGGTCAAATACTGAATAAAGATTTAAAAAATAATGCAGTAGATGATAACATACTTTTTACCCATGTGGGTACATTAAAGTTCGACTGATTATGTTTCTGGAAATTTAACTAAATGGAATAAAATTTTCTTAGAATAGAACTAGCTGCAGTCCTTTGACTGCCTATGGGATACCACTCTGTTATTTATTTTTAACAATCATCATTTGCAGTTTCTATGACAGTTATATTTTCTGCAGGTTTTCTTGAGTCTTCCAGGGAGTACAAACAATAAAATACTTTAGTAAGTTGACTGGATCCATAATTTATATACTGTAGTCATTAATTTTTATTTAGACAAATGAAAACTAGTTAGTCTAAGGCATAATGAAATAAATATTCCATATACAATAGCAACAACTGTAAAAAAGATGTCATAGGAGTAAACTGAATAAGAAATGAAAACACATCAAAATGCCACTGAAGGGATTAAAATAGGACTTAGCCAAAAATAATGCAGCAACAAAAAACCCAAACCAACCAACCAAACAAACACACATAATATAAACAAACAAACAGAAACCCAGAACCAAAAAAATCCTACCACATGCCATGTTATTGTATAAGACTCAATATCATGAAGAGCTCAATTTTCTATAGGCTAAAGATTTCAATAGAATGTTTTTGGAACTAGATAGTTAATGCTAATGTTCCTATGGAAAGATAAATAAACAGGTATAGACAGGAAAATAGGAATAATGGGGAGAAGGAACTACCTGTACCAGATGTCAAACACATATTATGCCACAGGAACGAAAATGGAATTTTGATGAGGATAGCTCATAACAGTCTAAAAAGTTCAGAAATATTCAAATACATATTAGAATTTCATATATGTGCTAAAAGTATAAAAATGCAAAAAGACTAAAAGAAGAAAATAAACACTTGTTCCTCAGTATCTGGGGGATTCAGTTCCAGGCCTCTGCAGATACCAACACGTGTGGTTGTTCAAGTCTTGATATGAAATGGTGTAGTACTTGCATATAATCTGTACGCATCCTCCGTAGAGTTAAATCATTTCTGGATTAACTAAAATGGCAAGTACAATGTCGATTCTACTTAAATCGTTGTTATACTGCATTGCTTTTTATTTATATTTCAAAATATTTTCTACGTGCTGTCAGTTGAATTCTTGGGTGCAGAACCTGAGGATATGGAGGGCCAACTGTATGTAAAACAAAAAAAACTCCTGCATAGCAGAAAGCAAATAAAACAGCAATGTCCCCCAAATACCTAACAAAGAAGAAAAATGCTTAAACTCACACCAAGGGGACCTAATGCCCTTGATGGATAGAGTTTTTACAAACTATGAGAAAGAACCCAACAGAAACATGGGCAAAGAAGGTGAAGTGAGAATTGACAGACACACAGAACCAATTGAAGCGTAGGAAAAGAAGTTTGACCTCATAATGTAAGAAATACAACTGAAAACTTCAATAGGATATTTCTTCCATTTATCAGATTAGCAGAGACTAAGCAGTGGATAAAAGATTAAGTATGAGGGAGATGTGGTCACATGTGGTCAACTTGAATGTGAACTGGCACCACAGCCGTGTAGAGCAACTGGACAATTCCTGCCCGTGTTAAAAATGCACTTGCCTTTTGACCCAGCAATCCCAATATATCCTACAGATATAATTTCACAAGAATATGTAACATTACTCACAATAGGAGAAGACAGAGAACAACTTAACTGTCAGTGGGGACCTGTTAAATAGGTTACAATAAATCCACACAGGAAATACTATGCAGCCATGAAAAAGAACACAGCTGCTCTAAATGTACTGATATAGAATGACTTCCAAGACACAATGTTAAATGAAAAGAACAAGTAGTATTGTGTTACCAAATGCAAAATATAAAAGCTATGTACATGTCTACATTATATATGCACAACATGTCTTTTATAAAGTCATCCAGGGGTTGGTGAACACATAGCAGTCTTGTGCACAAATTGGATAAAGCTGCAGCAAGACACTGGGTACAAATGATAATCTGAGTACAAATGATGATCTTTTAAGGGGGAGAGTTTTAAAAAACCAAAACCAAATGAAGATGATTGTCTCTCACACATCCAGACAGAAAGACTGGGGTAGGATCTGTAGGAAACTTGTGGCAGCCAGGGTCTCCTGATTTTACTATCGGGTTGTCACTGACCTCTGATTCTAAGAGGGTTACCTGAGAGGGTATTACCCTGCTGGGTCTGATGAAGCCCCACCATGAGTATGACTGGTGCCAGGGCTCTCTGCTCTGAAGACTGATGCTCAATTGGTCGCTGATTGGCTCAGGAGATGGCAGGCTGGTTCCCAAGAAGCTGATGTCAAGGGTTTTATGCCTATGGGCTCTGCTTGGTTCACTTGGAGCCTCTTTCATGTGGGATTCTGGGCAAGAGAACTGTTCAGGGTAGATGGTTAGAAAGGGTATCAGTGCTGTTACCATCTCTATGCCCAGACTGGCACCCCAGCTCTGCAGTCACCTGCCTGCTCAAGGTGAGTCTGTACTAGATCAGTCTATCCAAAGCCATTTGTTCATTCAACACTCCTACCATGTGCTATGTACTGGTAATAAAATAAGTGAGAGATGCTCTTGTTTTCCAGGACTTGACAGTCTAGTGGGAGAGACATATTCTCAGCAGACACGTGCCCTGTGGTCAACTCTTGCCATGTTAGAGGGAAAAATGGCATAGCACAGGCACTTCAAGGAGCTCAGGAATGAGATCGTCCCAGGACCACGTCTGATGTTTTACAGGGGGAAATATCTGTTTAGGACAGTAGAGAAGCTCTTCTAGGAAGGGTTATTTAATTTTTTTAATTTAATTTTTCATCAGAATGAAGAATCCTGAATATCTGAATTACTATCCTCACATGTAGAAATTTCCTTAGATACCCCGGCATCTGGGAAACATGGCAGATACCTCGCTCCTAATTTCTAGCCAAGTTTCTCTTTCTTTTCACCCCAAACTGTCCCTTAACTTCTTAAAAAGACAACAGCAGTCTCAGCAGGCCTCAAGAAGAGCCATCCTGAGGTATTGAAAAAGCATCAATATCTTCACCGGGGCAAGATGGGATAACCCCTGCCGAGCCCCTGACGGCTGCACAGCTGATAGTTATGTATGTGGTTTCCATCAGATTCTTCAAGTGGAAATCCTCGAGGCTTTGGCCTACAGACCCTGAGGCCCTCTTCCATGAGGGAGAAGGACCTTGCTATGGTGACACCTTACTAGGAAGAAAGTGGAGAGCGTATGATAGAAGTATTGTCTGTGAACACAAAACAGCTGTGTACAATGTGCCCTGTGGTTAGGAAAGGTAACTAAGCCACCAGGATACGAAAGCCCCGTGGGAGGGAATAAGCCCCAGGGTGAAGCAGGCGTCAACAGAGAAAACCAATCGCCACTCAGGAACCAGAGGAAAGACACCAGGACGATTGCTCTCCCTGGAGATGATTTCTTTATGCACCCTCACCCCATCTCCTAGCTCCATCTCCTGTTCTCTCCTAGCTGGGAATGTCTAAGTATGTAATCTGTACTGAAAAGTCCACTTCCACTCCACTTCCACCCTGATGATCTCAGCTCCCTTTTTGGCCTCGGTCTTCATCTGCCTTTCTTTGCTTTGATGTAGGTATCTGGAGAGGTAGGTGTAGCCGCAGACCATGTTGAAAATGCAAGGAGTTTAGAAAAAGAAATCCAAGCAACAAAAACTTCACTAATCATCAAAGAAATGCAAACTAAAAGAACCTTTTGAGATTATCAATTTTTATCTACTAAGTCACTGAAATCTAATTTAATATCCAGACAAGTTCACAGTTTAAAAATAGTATGCTCGTTCTTGGTGGCATTGTAAGTTGTTAAAAGCTTTTAGGGAAGCAAGTTGGAATAGATCAAGTCCTACAAATGATTATGCCAGTCTATATCCTCTTGCTCGTGGAAATTCATCCAAAGGAAATAATTCAATGGAAAAAGCAACCTGTCTACACACAGTGCACCTAAATGCCCAGTGCACCTAAATGCCCAGCAATAAGGCAAAATGCAACCTGGCACATTCTCTGAATGGAACAGCAACTGAGCATTCTAAGTAGAGCAATAAAAGTAGAAGATTAAAAAGCATGCCTCTCTGAGGAAATATATACCATGGTGTCTAATGGTAAAAGTGGAAGAACTGACCCATTGACCAGAGGGAACTAGCTGAAGATCTAGCTTAAGATCACATGGTGACCACTAAGAAAAACTCAGGTGTGCTTTGGAGCATTGTTTGTAATGGGGCATCCTCTTATGCAGAGAGAATGTGCCCTGTGCTCCGCACCTGACTTGAATCCTCAAACAGAATAGTCATTGGGCAGAAGGAGCCAGGAGAGGAAACAGGATTTCTTCAAAGCTGAAGAGAGATTTCTGGAAAGGGAAACCCAAAATCCTGGGAACTCCTTGCACGAGTGGTGGTTTGAACAATAGCTTTGCACCCCAGGACCAGCCTGGCCTTGTGTCATAAATATGGGGGCCGCTGACAAACGGTTTCCCACCTTGGGACTTGAGCCTGCAGTTCAAGAGTCACGTGGGTCTGCCTGAGCCGCAGGACTTGGCCCCTGTGCAAGCACAGACTTTTAGAGGAAGCCTTACGGGAAAGGAAATGCTCAGGTTTCACTTGAGGGAGAGTGTGTGGAGGGGGAAGGGCTGGGAGCAGGAGGGAAAGAATGGCCCCTTTCAACGCAGACAGATGCAGTCTGGCTCAGCGTCAGCCTGGTTTCCAAAAACCCAAGTGGTCCAATAACATTAAAAAATCTGCACACATTCAAGGTCCTATTTTAAATACTGCACAAGGACGACAATAAATGTGATGACTTTTCCATCCTCTGCATATGGATTGCCTGGTGCCTTCTGAGGCTTTCAGCACGTGTGGGCAGGTAGACATGTATGCACAGGTAGACATGTGTGCATAGGTAGACATGTGTGCACAGGTAGGTGTGCATGGACAGGTGTGCATAGGTAGATGGGTGTGCACAGATAGATGGGTGTGCACAAGTAGACAAGTGTGCACAGGTAGACATGCATGCACAGGTAGATGTGTGTGCATGCCTGTCATAGGGTGTGTGTCAGTGCTACCTATAAACACAAATACACACATAGGCTACCTGCAGCACACATATTCTCTCCTCAGACAGCTCCAAGGCTACAGTGGATCTGAGTTTGGCGTGGGCTGAAGGCTGCACTTGGAATGGCTGCTTGGACTGGTTCTGAGCAGGGTGACAGGCTGGTAACTTCTAAGAAAACAAATTCCCTTTTTAGCCCGTTGGTGAATGAAGATGTCCACTGTTGGCTTAGAAACATGCTAGAGTGGGGACCAACCCCTACACACTTCTTCAGTCTCCATCACAGAACTCATCTGCTCATGGTTTTCCGCTTCCTAAGTGTTCATTCCACAGTGGAGAGGATGACGAGGGAAACTGGAGCTGTGGTGTTTGCAAGGCCTAGGATGAACTTGCTCCTGGCACTCCCATCCTCACTGTTCTCTGCATGCTGTGAGCCTATTCGGATGTTCATCAAGCAGGACTTGACCCAGAGGGAACAGGCTCCAGAATGCCCCCTGGGAGCCAACTGGACCCGGTCAGAGGGAAGTTTCCATAAATCAAGCACTCTGACATCACCCTCCTGAGGACTGAGGACCTCATAGAACTGCTACCTAATAAAAGACAGTTCAGCTCCAAGGCCTGCATGGCTCTGCTGGCTCGGGGGTAGCCTGGAGGATCCAACTGAGGTGGGCAGAAGCATATCAGCAAAGTGCCCCATGCACCTGTTCCACCTCCTAGCCCACCTGTCAGGAAAAGTGGAGTGATGAGGCCAGGGCTGGGGGCCAGGCAACCCCTGAAGGACTCACAGGTGGGACTGACTTGGATGGCCATTCCCTGGCCAGTGGGGTCTGGACAGGTGCCCATGACTGGTATAGAGCTGACCCTCTGGAATCAGACAGGAACCGAGAAAGCAGGGCAGGGCTAGAGCATTTAAGCACTCTCTAAATGCACTCCTGGGGAGAGCAAGATGTTCTACAGGGAACAAACAAGGAGTTACAGCACCCGTGCCCTCCCTGCCTTTCAAAAGGTCACAGAGCCCCTTGCCTCCTACTGCGTCCTTTTCTAAGACTGGCTTTCTAACTCCTCCTGCTGGGACTCTTTTCCTCTCTGTTTTGGCTTCATGTGTGCTAAACAGAGCACATTGTGCCAGACCAGTTTTCAGAAAGGTGGCACTCTAAGGGCTCTCGGGATCATCTTGTCCAACCCTCTCATTTTACCAACAAGAGGCCTGAGACTCAGAGAGGTTGCAGGACTTCCTAAAGCAACACAGGGACCAGTGAGCTGGGCCAGCGAGTCAGGGGTCTCCAGGTGTTGCTTGTTATTTCTGCTACTTCTCACCACTGATCCTGGAGTCCGGGCTGTCCTGACGATCAAGGGGCTGGGGTAATCATTCCACAGTGCATGAGTATTAAAGTATGGAAACGCGCATCCTGCATTGGCAACAATAAGAGTGGCTGCTCCCTGCCCACACTCTGGCTCTCTCCACGACTATCATCCCTGCAGTATAGGCAGGCTCAGGGAAGGGGCCTGTGCAGGTTGTTGACATTCTCTTCTGGGGAAGAACCTGGAGAGGGCCCTGGTGCTGGAGGTATGGAAGGCAGCAGGCCCAGGCAGCACAGTCACCCCTCTCTGTCTCTGCCCATCCATTTTTCTGAAATTGGGCAGAATAGGGATTAGCCACTTGAGATTTTTTTATTGTGCTAAAATACGCAAAATGTAAAATGCACCCTCTGAACCATTTTTAAGTGTACAGTTCAGTAGCATTAAGGGAATTCACAATGCTGTGCAGCCATTACCACCATCCATCCCAGGACATTTTCTTTCCTTTTTAAAAATTTCTTTTTTATTTTAAAGATGTGGAGTATAAGTCAGGATTTGGTACCTAAGTGGTCTACATACAGGTGAAGTTGGGGCCTCCCATTGGACCTCACTTCTCCTGGATTGGGATCATGCACCCTTATTGATGTTGGGTACTCCCCTCACCCCTACAATGTTCCGCTACTGCCAATCCCTTTCTTGTAGTATTATGATAAGTATTAGAAAGTTTTCTTCTCTCCACTGAAATTCTGTTTCCATTAAGCACCAACTTTCCCTTCTCCTTCCCCCAGCCCCTGGGCACGACCATTCTACCTTCTGTTTCTATGAGTCTGAATACTCTAGTGCAATGGACTGAATGTTTATACTCACTGTCCAAATTCATATGTTGAAATCCTGACCCCCAAGGTGATAGTATTAGGAGGTGGGGTCTTTGAGAAGTAATTAGGTCATGAGGGTGGAGGCCTCACAAATGGGACTAGAAAACCCAGAGTGATTCTTGGCCCCTTCTGCTATGTGATGTTACAGTGAAAAGGCAAGCCCTCTGTGAACCAGGGAGAGAACCCTCACCGGACATCAAACCTGTTGTTGCCTTGATCTTGGACATCTCAGCCTCCCAAACTGTGAGGATTAAATTTCATTCTTCTTATAGCAATCCAGAACAGACTGATAACTAGGTAGCTCTTTGAAGTGGAAGCACACATAATTTGACTTCTTGTGACTGGCTTATTTCATGAGATATTTTTGTCTTCCAGGTTCATCCAGGCTGTGGCACAGCTACCTTGGATCTTAAATGCCACATATTTTGGAGACTTTTTTCTCCCCCAGCCCACAGTTCCAGACCACCTGGTAGTTGGCTGCTGAAAAGGGGATCTCGGCACCCGTGCCCTCCAGAGTTGCTGGAACTAGGGCAGGTCATGGCACAGCGCCGGTCTTCTGGAACTCTTCCCCCTGGATTCTGGCTTTGCTTTGGCTGGTTAGCAATGTTCCCTCAGCAGTTTTCTTGCATTATTGTACTCACTCAGGAAGAAGAACTTGGACTTGGGGGCGTGCAAAAGGAGAAAGCTACTGAGGGGAGGGATTTTCACAGTCTCTTGTAAGATTTTAAATGTTGGTGTGACTTTAAACATCTTTTCTGGGTTTTTCATAAGTTGACATTAAATATGATAGAAAAAGTGGTTTTAGACGACAGATGTAATGCCAGACCTTCACAACGCCTGTCTGCTGGATTTTGCTGTGTCCCCCACCACACTCTCTCAGGTCAGGCTTTGGAAGCAAAGGGGCCTGTGTGCAGGAGTGTGGCGCACATGGTGCCGGTAGCTACCATCTGGGCTAGTATCCAGCCCAGTTGCCCAGAAGATTCATTTTCTCTTGTTCACATCAGACACCCTTAAGGATGCCTAGAAAAAAAATGAGTGGAACTTTGTCAGGGAAATGGTCCTGGGGTGGGAATGAGGTGAGGGAGTACGAGAGACTCAGGACTGCCCAGACCCACCAGCCTTCACAGTTGGAGAGGGCACCAGGTGGGCACGACTCTCATCCTTCCAGAGTGGACAATCTTGAGAAGACTGAAGAGCACAGCGTGCTGGGAAGACTCCCATCCTTGGAGGACAACCAGAGTGGAGCAGGTGCTGTGAAACACATGTTGGCCTGAGCACCTCTTCCGGAAGGTGGAGACCTGAGCCTGGGGCACATGTGCGGCACCTGGAGGCCTTTAGTGTGGCTTAGACTCAGCAGGCACAACAGGCAGGAAGGGATGATCCCTTGGCCAGCCAGACACTACTCCACTGAGAAATTTTTTTAAAAAGTATATATATGTATATTTGTGTGGTAACATATACATACCATAAACTTTACCATGTTAACCATTTTTTGCTTTTTTTTTTGAGTTCGAGTCTCACTCTGTCACCCAGACTGGAGTGCAGTGGCTGCTCCTGGCCACCGCAGCCTCGACCTGCTGGGCTCCAGCGATCCTTCCACCTCAGCCTTCCAAGTAGCCGGAATTACAGGCATGCGCTACCATGCCCGCTGATTTTTTGATTTATTGTAGAGATGAGGTCTCGCTGCCCAGGCGGGTCTCGAACCCGTAGGCTCAGGCAATCCACTCACCTCAGCCTCCCAAAGGTGCGGGATTACAGGCTGAGCCACCGAGCCCAGCTTATTTTTTGCTTTTTAAAAAAAGTGTAGTTCAGTGACATTGAGTATATTCACATGACTGCACAACAGTCACAACCCTCTATCTCAAGAACTCTTTCATCTTCCCCAACTAAGACTCTGTCCCCATTAAACACTAAGTCTCTCTTCCCCTCCCCAGCCCCTGGCAACTCCCATTCTACTTTCTCTCTCTATGAATTTGACAGCTCTAAGGAACCTCACCTATGTGAACTGATACAGTACCTGTCCTCTTGTAACTGGCTTATTTCACTGAGCATACCTCCTCAAGGCTTGTCCATGTTGTAGCATGGGACAAGGGTTCCTTCCTTTGAAGGCTGAATCATCCATAGACTGCTGTGGAAATTTTATTTTATTTTATTTTTATTTTTTATTTTTATTTTTGAGTTGGAGTCTCACTTGGTCACCCAGACTGGAATGCAGTGGCCGCTTCCGGCCACCGCAGCCTTGACCTGCTGGGCTCCGGCGATCCTTCCACCTCAGCCTTCCAAGTAGCTGGAATTACAGGCATACGCTACCATGCCCGGCTGATTTTTTGATTTATTGTAGAAATGAGGTCTCGCCTGCCCAGGCGGGTCTCGAACCCGCAGGCTCAGGCAATCCATTCACCTCAGCCTCCCAAAGGCGCAGGATTACAGGCTGAGCCACCGAGCCCGGCGTGAGGAAATTTTAATAGGTCTGTTGGGGAAGTCAGCCAGCCAAGTTTGGTCTCCCTTATTTCTGCTTTCTGCTTGGCTTTGTTGCAAGGAGTTTCTTCTCTTTTCAGGTCTGCAGAAGGGGCTGAGGCTAAGCCACATGGCTGGTCAGCAGGATGGGATGATGCTGAGACAAGCTAGGCAGCTCTTCTGGCCATTGGAGCTTTGGGGGTTCCAAGGAGGGAGAAAGCACTGTGGGCTGAGAGGGAACCTATGGGCTGAGTGAGCTTCTCAGAGGAGGAGGCATGGCTTGAGCTTGGAGAGGGAGGGGCCAGAGAAGTTGGTTAAGGAAGGGGACACAGGGAGGCAGAGCAGCAGGGAGATGAGAAGCAAGCTGTCCTCACAGGTGTGAGCATTTATTCCCAGAGCATTCCAAAATGGACAGTTTAAAGGTGGCTTTCTTCTATCTTGTGGATCAGTTTTCCTTTTGCTTGGAACAGCAGAAAGCCAATTTTGAGTTGCTGTATCAAGAAAAGCCAGGAGCTCTGAAGTTGAATTTTTCTGCTACTTTATACTGAACAAACTTGGGTATTTTTCTTAATACTTTGAGACATAGTGTTCCCATCTATGGAGTGGGCATACTAATACCTGATTTTCAGATTTGTGAGAGTATTCATATATCTGAAGTGCCTAGCATATAGACTTTCTTAATACATCATAGAAATACATTGTATTACAGCCTGACTGGGTTCTTGCACACTGCACAGGAAAGCTAATACACTGAGACAGCAGGTGTTACAGCAGAGAAAGGCACAAGGCAGCTGAGTGAGAAGAATGGGAGATATTTCTTGGATTTTCCTCCCTCAGCACTCAGAGGCTAAGGTTTTTAAGGGTAGTCTGATGAGCCAGGAGGCTAGGAAAAGATACTACTGACTGGTGGGAGATGAAATCATAAGGGGGTTGAAACTGCCTTTGTGAGCTAAGTCACTTTCTGGGTGGGGACACAGGTCCAGTTGGTATCAGTAGGTTCACCAGAACACAAAGTCCGAAAAATATCTAAAAGGCTATTCTTAGGTTACACAGTAGTGGTGCTATCTATAGGAGCAATTGGGGAAGTTACAAGTGTTGTGATCATTGGTTATGTGACTCCCGAGCAGTAAACAATTATAGAGAAGCTAGCTAGGGCTAGCTATCATTGCATTATGTCTATAGCTTATCATAAAGGTATGCTGGCCCTCGTCTGATCAAACTTCTGGATACCATCAAGGAGGTCTGCATGACCTATATAGCCCTTTGTTCTTCAAGAGAAAAAAAAGTTCATCTTATAGGCAGCCCAGGTTAGGATATGAAGGCAATTAATTATTAGTGACTACCCTATGTTAAAATGACTATGTGCAAGTAATCATGCGTAGAGGAAGAAAAGGACAAAAAAAAAAAAAAGTATAACAAACATCTTATGATTTAGACTTGCCTATATGTTAACACATTTCAGGCCCCTATCACAGTATCTAAATTTGTGGCCTTTTATTAATTTTATGAAGGAGGTTTCATTTGGAGTAGAAATAGTAGTGATAGTATCGGGAAAGTAATAGAAGCTTCATTCATTCATTTAGCAAATACTTATTGTGGCATGCATTGGGTCAGGACTAGAGTAGATATAAAAGATATTGTGAGGAAAACAAGCAAGATGCCTGCATTGAGGAGTTATGTGAAGAGGAATATGATATGAAAAATCAAAAATGATAAGAATAAGCAAGATTGTATGGTTGTAATAAAAAAGATGATGCATTGAGAAGAACTTAAGGCAGTAACCTTAGCTTAGGTAATCAGGGAAGATCTCTCTGAGCTTCAACAGGGAGGGCCAGGAGGAGGCTGCAGAGAAGAGATGTAAGAAAGAGTTTGGTGTGTTTGAAGATAAAGGAGGCCCTGGAGAGTTGCTTAGTGAGCTAGCAGAAAAGTGATGAAAGGTGGTTTGGAGGTAGTCAGCAATCAGAGAGGAAAACTGGACTGCATTCTAAATGCCGTGGATGTCCATTGCAAAGAGTGGAAGAGGCAGATGACATGATTTGATTTATTCTTTAGATGGCAGCCTAAAACTCAACAACAACAAACAATTGAAAAATAGGCAAAGGGCTTGAATAGATATTTCTCCAAAGAAGATATGCAGATGACCAATAAGTACATGAAAATTTGCTCAACATCACTAATCATTAGGAAAGCACAAACCAAAACCATAGTGAGATACTACTTCACACTTCACAGGATGACTACTATTAAAAACACCATACTGGTGAGGATGTGGAGAAATTGAAACTTGGATGCATTATTGGTGGGAATGTAAAGTGAGGGCAACTGCTGTGGGAAACTGTATGGTAGCTCCTCAAAGAATTAAACCTAGAACCACCATATGATCCAACAAGACCATTTCTGAGGATATACTCAAAAGTATTGAAAGTAAAGATTCAAACAGATACTTGTATGCCCATGTTCATAGTAGTGTCATTCACAATAGCCAAAAGGTGGAAACAGTTCAAGTGTCCATCAATGGATAAATGAATAAACAAAATGAAGTCTCTGCATATGGTGGAAAATTATTCAGTCTTAACAAGAAAGGACATTTTGATAGATGCTATAGCTCAATGGATCTTATGGACATTATGTTAAGTGAAACAAGCCAGTCACAAAAGGAAAATACTGTATTATTCCACTTATATTTCAAGTAGTCAAATTCATAGAGACAGAAAGCAGCATGGGGGTTTCCAGGGTCAGTGGGGAGGAGGATGGGGAGTTTAATGTGTAATGGGGACAGAGTTTTAGTTTTGAAAGATAAGAAGAGTCCTGGAGATGGATGGTGGTGATGGTTACAAAACCATGTGACTTTACTTAATGTTATTGAATCGTACACTGAAAAGTGGCCAAGATGGTACATTTTGTAGTGTTTATCTCTTATGACATATATAAGGATGGAGTTGGAGGGAGGTAAGAGTGGAGACAAGGGCCCAACAGGCGGGCTGTTGCAGGAGTTGAGGCATAGGATGCTGACGGCACAAGCCAGTGCAATGGCAGTGGATAGGGGAGAAACAGATGGACTTGAGACACAGGACAGACAGGATTGCCAGGGGCTGAATGTGGGGGTAAAAAGGGGACAGGACCCAAGGAAGAGGCCTCAGCTTTGGACCTGGTCAACTAGGTGGCACCATTGTTGAAATGGTGGCAACTAGGAAGGGAACATATTCAGGGAGTCCTCTTTTTTGTAAATACTAACATTTCAAAAACCACTTCATTGAGGTATAGTTGACACACAATAAACTATGCATATTTAAAATGCATGATTTGATAAGTTTCGACATATTGTATATACTAAATCTGACATGTCTGTTAAATATCCGAGTGAATATGACAAGAGGTGAGCTGGATATTTGGATCTGAAGCTCAGGGGAGACTTTGGAGCTAGTAATGCAATTTTGGAAATGACCCCCACAGAGATGGTATTTATAGACTTAAGACCATATAAGAGCATGTTAGAAGTAGGAAGAGCTCTCATTTCTTGAATACTGGTGTGTGCTGGGCACATTTAATCTAACTTAATTGTTGCAACCCTCTAGGGGAAGAAAGTATTACCACTGTGATGGAAAATGCTGGCCGTAAGTCAAAATCTGCTCTTCCATTCAGTCATAGAAATAAATTTTACCTGGGATTTGGATACCAACCAGGTACCACCTCTCCCAGCCCTCCTAGCAGTACTTGGGCCAACATAGCTAAGTGCTTTCCATGGGGTGTGAATAGAAATAATGTGGGCCACTTCCAGACTGGGGTCCATAAAGACTATGGGAATGTTTCATCCACGCTCTGTGTCTTCTTTTTTTTTGGAAAAAAAGGGCAACTTTCAATCCATCTTGGAAGCCATCAACCAAAGATTGCAGAGATGTTCTCAGCTTGGGGCCCTGAATGACTATGTGGCCTAGAACCACCTGTCACACTGGAACACTTATCTGGACTATGATGTGAGAGCAATAAATTCCTTTGTTTTTTCACCTTCTGAATTTTGTTGCTCTCTTTGTTACAACAGATTATTTTGATAAGGTCAATATTATAATGCCTGGAGAATTAAGTAAGATACCCAAGGTCACATAACTAGGGTCCAAATATTGTTCCATATGAACTATGCTTAGTTCTTCAAAATTTCTGAGAAACTTGATTCCCAAAGTCTCTCTTTAAGACATCTGAAGTGTAATGGGATCCTGATGAGAAAGAGAACCTTTGGTTCTGGTTTCTATGACAAACAAATAGGCTGAGAGCTGTTGCAAATTTAAAAAGGACTCCTTAGCTGGGCTAGGAAAAAGGAACATCTTTACCTACACATCACAAAACTGGGGAAATGGTTCCTGCTGTCAGTCAAAGAGATAGGCTAGGGCTGGAGGGCAGAAAGGCCCCACAGTTGACCTCAGTGGTTTTACTGAGACAGACACAGCTATTCCAGGTGAGCACAGTGGTTGATGTGACTTCAGTCCTCAGGTGTGCCCCGGCCTGTTGATCACCTACTGCCTGCTTTAGGACCAAGGTCAGTCCAGAGTGCTGGGTTGGTGGCAGTTGTTGAGGCTTCACTTGAAGGATGAGAAGCTGTCAGATCTTTAGGACTGATTTCCAGCTTCAGATCACTGTTTAATTTATCGTCCAAACTAAGATACCTTTCAGAATGAAAGAGGGGTGATGTTTATGATGACTTAGGGACAGCAGGGAAAAATGATACTGTCTCGAGCAAGCTAGGATGGATGATCACCCTCCTCATTACTAACAAGTTCCTACAAGGGCCTGCAAGAGTCTCAGTCCTGACACATTGGCTTCAATATGTGAGTATCTCTAAGGATACCTCATTAAGGCCTTTTCCTTATATATCAGCCCTGTGTTTTGTATGTGTTTGCTTTGAATTAGGTTATAGTATTATAGGTTAATAAAAATAATACACAAAGCCTTCATATGTTCATAAATGTTCCACAGAAACAAATGCTTTAAGTTTAGCCTTTCTTCCTGTAGTCTTTCAGGGAGAACTTCCCAGGCATGAAAGATGGAGTATAAAAACTCAGTGGGCGGATTCTTCCAGATCCTAACAGACTTTCTGACTCCTGTATGGGCTAAAATTTGTAGAAGTGTAAGTCTACAAGTGTGTTTCCTTGGATTCTTAGCAAAGCATTTCGCTTGTCTTCAAATCCAGGAACGTTCCCCATAGCTAGACATGGTGATTCCAGGATGAGCTGCCCCTGCCCCCCTTTAGTTGCCTGCATCATTCATTCTTGCTTTCTTCCTTTTATCTAGCTGTTAGAGGGATAGAGTTGCAAGGACACTTGGAGACAGGTGACTGACTCTTGTCCTCTTGTTCTTGATACCAAACTTAAGTATCACACCCTACCTTGTTTGTCTTGCCCCTAGTCTTTCTTCAGCTAAAATCCCACTCTCTTGGTATTCCTCACTAAGGTGGCTTTATCTTTGGGAACTCTGCCACCTCAGCCTTCCGTATTAGGCAGGCCCTAAACACGATTCTCAGTCATTGCTCCCCATTTTTCCTTTAGCATGTCTCCTGCTGGTGTCCACCTGAGCTCATGTTGGAAGTGCTGGTGCTTCCTGGAGCCAAGACCCCACCAGAGCATGAAGAGTGGGCACCTCGTTTTCCCTTGAAAGCATTCTCTCCCAACATTAACTTTCTCGTAATACAGGCTCTGTTGTGTGCATGCTGGGGACTGTCGGTTTGCAGTTAGAGCTCAATAAATCCTGTGGCCTTGAGTTGGCCCCTGGGGTACTGCCGTCCACCTCATAAAACTATTACTTAATTAAGGACAGCTCTGTACAATTGACAGCCTTTGCTTCTGGCCAAAGGACCAGACCTCAGCTCTTGATGTGCTCTCATGGCGTCTGTTCCTTGAGGCTGGTAGGCCCCACGCACTGCAGAGGGGCCAGCTGAAGGGGAGTCCAGCTGAAGGGGAGTCCTCTGGGATCAAGAAAAACTTGCATGCTTGTTAGAGAGCTCTTCCAGGGCAGTGGTCAGAAGCCTCTGAAAGACTTGTTTTTGGCAACATGTGTTTCATAAATGTAACATAATTAAAAATAAACAACAAAAAAATTTTTGATTGTAGAAATGATACGTGTCAATGGATACTTAGACAATTTAACATGTCCTTCACATCAGTACAGCTTTAAGCAAAGGGAGCTCAGACACTTAGACCTTATTTATTTGAATTAAAAATCACAGCTTCCAACTTTTCTAGTGATAGTAATAAATGATAATAATGAACATCCATGGCTTCAGATGACTACTTTTGAGTATCAGTCATAGGAAGCTACTATAAGGCTAAAATGTGGGGAAAAAATGTGGTTAATAAGATTACTGTAAGGTTATGTGATGATTAGAGGTGGGTTTGTAGCTCAGAGAGGGACTGGCAGACGCTGCTGTTTAGTCAGGCAAGCTTCAGGGATCACCTGATCATCTTGGATCATATGATCTATGATTTTTTAAAGTCACCATAATCAAGTTCAGTTTAAGTTAAGACTTCATATAGTTTAATAAAAAAAAAAGGGAGAGATGTCTGCCTGGACTATCTATAGGGCCATTTCCAAAATGAAGACCTTTAGGGACACTTACATTTTTTTTCTAGAAGATTTAGCATATACAGTAGGAAGAACATGAGGTCATGAGGTTTGGATAAGACATACCTGGATTCCAATCCTGGGTCTGGGACTTGCTTGTCATGTGACTTTAAAATTACTTCCCTTCTAAACCTCACTTCTTCATGAAATGATCTGATATTTGTGTGTGTGTGTGTGTGTGTGTGTGTGTGTGTGTGTGTGTGTGTGTGTATTTGTTTATTTTTTTGAGTTGAAATCTCACTCTGCTGCTCAGGTTGGAGTGCAGTGGTACCATTATGGCTCATGGTAGCCTTGACTCCTGGGTTTAGGTAATCCTTCCACCTCAGCATTCTGAGTAGCTGGGCCTATAGGAACATGTCATCACTCTTGGCTAATTTTTAAAAATTATCTGTAGAGATGAAGTCTCATTATGTTGCCCAGGCTGGTCTCAGACTCCTGGGCTCAAGCAATCCTCCTGTCTTGGTTTCCCAAAGTGATGGGATTACAGTTATGAGCCTCTGCACCTAGCCTGATATTCCTTACCTTATAAGGTGGAAGCAAGGTTTAAATGAACTATCACATGAACAGCCTTTTCTCAATTCTCCCACTACACATGGTATAAAATGTGTTTAAATGATTCTTTTAAAAAACATAGTGGATATATAGGTGACTTTCACGCAGTTGAAAACCTGAGTATAACTTTTGATTCCCCCAAAACTTACCTATGAATAGTCTACTGTTGGCTGGAAGCCTTATTGATAATATAAATGAGTTGATTAACACACATTTTGTATGGTTTTTTTTTTTTTTGAGTTGGAGTCTCACTCGGTCGCCCAGACTGGAGTGCAGTGGCCGCTCCCGACCACCGCAGCCTCGACCTGCTGGGCTCCGGCGATCCTTCCGCCTCAGCCTTCCGAGTAGCTGGAATGACAGGCCTGCGCTACCACGCCCGGCTGATTTTTTGATTTATTGTAGAGATGAGGTCTCGCTGCCCAGGCGGGTCTCAAACCCGCGGGCCCAGGCCATCCACTCACCTCAGCCTCCCAAAGGCGCGGGATGACAGGCTGAGCCACCGAGCCCGGCTCATTTTGTATGTTATATGTATTGAAGACTATAGTCTTACAATAGTAAGTTAGAGAATAGAATTAAGAAAGTCATAAGGAAGAGAAAAGATATTTACTACTCACTAAGTGGAAATGGATCATCATAAAGGTCTTCATCCTCATGGTCTTCATGTTGAGTAGGCTGAGAAGGAGGAGAAAGAGGAGAGCTTGGTCTTGCTGTCTTAGGGGTGGCAAAGGCAGAATAAAAGTCATTTATAAGTGGATCTGTGCATTTCAAACCCATGTTTGCAAGGGTCAGCTGTATTCCTTTCTCCCATGTACTGCATGGAGGCAGAAGAATCTTCCTCTGGCTATCCCTCCTACATACGAGGCTTGAGGCAAAAGCGATATCATGGAGGAGGGAGCATCTTTCTCCAGGAACAGTCCAGCCAGTGTTTTTGTGAGACGTGTGGCTGCATCTTTGGTGCTCTGTCTAACTTGCCACGGAGTTGAGGGGAGCCTTTCTGTACTAGATCTGGGGCTGTGACAAGTGATGGGATAGAGAACGGGCTGCAAGCTATATGTTGGGAAGTTTAGGAAGAATTCTGGACTTATGACCATCTGTCTCCAGTCACAGTTAGCTAAAGGTGGTGGTCATGAACTACACCCAGTCAGCGGGTGCCCTATTGTGTACCACGCCCTGGTCAAGGCTCTGGGATAGAGCATTAGACAAAATAAAAGTTCCTGCCCTCTTGGTCCTCATGACTTGTAGAAGAAAACAGATAGTCCATCAATACTGAAGAATAGGGACTCCATCAGTAAATATTTGTTGTATGGGACTGAATTCTCCACCCTTGGTCCCTTCATCCCTAAGCAAGAGCTCTGCACCCACATTCCTGCTCATTTTCCTCTGGCTCCTCTTTGAACCAGCTGAGAGATTTTAGGTTGGGGTTATCAGTCCCAGGCACATCAGCTTTGAGCTCTACACAGAAAGCCACTTTCATAAGGTAAGACTCAGTGTGAATTGCACACAAGACCCAGGGGAAGGTCTTCCAGAAAGGCACTGTAAGAAGCTAGGCAACCCCTCTTGTCATGAAACAACCATTCAACTGGTGAAAATTAAATAAAAAGTAACAGTAACCCAACAACCATTTAAAGTCTCCAGTAATTGTTCCAAGGCTAACAGCCAAAGGAGAATCATCATTCCAGAAAACTGAGTGAATCTCAATAAGAATAGCAAGAATCTATGGCATACGAGCCACAGCCTCTCCACCTTTCTGCCAGCTCTGTGTGATGAAAGCTGTTTTCTAGCCAGTGGAGCAAAGAAGATGGAGACTCCCTTTTTCCTGCTCCCATCTAGGGCAGTCGCTTTACCTCAGCAGGGACAGGTCATCTGCATCTCTTCTTCCTCAAGATTGTGTTGTAAAAGTGGTATCAGGTAGGCACACCTTAGAGGACTGGGGCTCCCTTCTCCCCCCACAGTCTCTACTTGGAGGACAAGGGTTTTGCCCAAGGGTGAAAGCACAAGGATCCAAGGGCCAATTACTCCACTCCAGCTCATTGGTAGAAAGAAGCTTCCACACAGGAACAGGCAAGGTAGCAAGATGAAGGGCCACAATCCCTCTTGGTCTATGCTTACAGAGTGAGGGATGTCACTCCAGGCCAGGGACAGGTTTGAAAGTATTCAGTGAGCCACATACAGACCCATCATTAAGAAGCCTTGAGCCTTTCTAAGGTCAGGGTCTTAAGTACAACCTCTGACCAAATACTAACTAAACAAAAGTTACTCTGACCCCAGTTTGACTTCCAGGAAGCCAGACCTGAAAATGCAACCATACTTACTCCTGGTCATCTGGAAGACTGTGAACATGCCTAAGACTGCACTTTTTCAGGAAAGAGAAACTCTGAGCTACTAGTCCCTGGCTAAAGACAGGGCAAGATCATAAACTTTCAAACACATCCAATAGTACAGGGTAAAAATCTAATTGGCTAAGGGGCTTAAACACAACTTTTGATCAATAAGCGGGCTAGGCAGACCCAGGGTAACCTCTAGGAAGTCAAGCTAAAAGACACAAGCAAGGGAAAAATATCTGAGCAGGAACATCACATTGCAAGGAAAATAAGACTTCACAGATTTAGCCCAGTCAAGTCACTAGCCAAGCACACAAACAAATATTAAGAAAATCAAGCTACCAAATGGGAGATCAGTATCCAGAGTTACTACAATATACTATCGCAAATGTTTAGTTTCCAACAAAAGAAATTATGTGGCATATAATGAAACAGGAAAGTATACACAGGAAAAATAGCAGGCAATAGAAACTGGCTTGAGGGGACCCAGATGTTGGTCTAAGCAGATAAATACTCAAAGCAGGAATTATAAATGTGTTCAAAGAACTAAGGAGACCATGTTTAAAAATTAAAAGAAGTCTTGGTAATAATGACTCATATATAGAGAATGTCACTAAAGAGATGACAATTATAAAAAAAAAAGAGCTAAATGGGAATTCTGGATTGAAAAGCACAAGGGGGAAAAATTTTAAAAATTCACTAGCAAGGTTAAGAAGTAGATTTCAGTTGCTAGAAGAAATAGCAAACTTTAAAGGAAGATAGATAAAGAAGCAGCTTGAAGAACAGAAAGAGAAAAGAATAAAGAAAAATGAACAGAGGTGTTGGACGCAAGCATACTAACATGCACATAATAGGAGTACCTGAAAGGCTGGGAAGGACTTCTCTATAGAACTGTCAAAATGGGATTATTTTAGCTACTCTAGGGGGTTGTTCTCTAGAACAGATTTTCCAAACTTTTTATGACTAAGAACTGCAATGAACAATTCATCTTACATCACAATAATCTAGTAGATATATATGTGCGTGGATTGGAAACACAGCCCTCATGAAATGATATTTTTCCTACTAAATGCACTTACTCCAATTTAAAAAAATTCTTTTTATTTAAATATTTAAAATTATCTTTATTCATTAATTTATGTACTTTAAAATATATTTTTAAGAGATAGAATCTTGCCATGTTGCCCAGGCTAGAGTGCAGTGGCTAGTACAGGCACAATTCCACTGTTGATTGGCAAGGGAGTTTTGATATGCTCTGTTTCCAACCTGGGCCAGTTCCCTCCTTCTTAGGCAACTTGGTGGTCCCCCACTTCAGGAGGTCATTATATGGATGCTAAACTTTGTGTGGACACACGATTGCCATAGCACACTACAGCCCAGAACTCCTGGACTCAAATGATCCTCCTGCCTCAGCCTTCCAAGTAGCTGAGACTACAGGTACATGCCACCATGCCTAGTTATTTCTTTCAAAATTGTATTGACATTGATGGTAAGGGCCTGCTGCAATGATCTCAAGACCCTCTGATGGGCAGCTTGCTAGATGAGGAGCACCATGCTAGGGGATGCTTCTGCCCACTCTTAGGCAGTCTATTAAGAGATCTTGCCCTGCATAACCAGAGGGTTCTCCACATCTCTCACTGGCTCTTTGGTGCTCGTTTACCCTACCTGAGCTGCATGACCCTCTCAGTATTCACTTATCCCACCAGTGAATGAATCAGTGATTGGTTGAGCACTGACTATATACCAGACATTGTTCTAGGCTCTGCAGATATGTCATTGAAAAAATAAGCAAACAGATCCCTGCTCTCTTGATCCTCACAAGCTGGTTGAGGGAAATAGGTATTAAATAAGGCAAATAAAGAACTTAATAGCTTGTTATTTGATGATACAAACTATGAAGTAAAATAAACCAGGCAATGGGAACAGGGGGTTTGTGGGGGTGAAACCCTGCTGGGGAGGTAGAGCCTGGGAAGAGCAAGGAAGAGCAAGAGGACCAGAACGGCTGGGGTGGATTGAGCAAGAGGAACAACAGAAAGAAAGGAGGTCAGAAAAATAACAGGATCAGGTTATATAGGGCCTTGCTGCCTACTGTGAGACTTCACTTGGCCTTTGCTTTGTGGAAGGTGAGAAGCCCTTGGAGAGTTTTGAACAGTGGGCTGACATGCTCTGACATACGTTGTAGCAGGATCACTTTGTCTGCTGTATGGAGATTAGGCTGAAGGGGGCAAGGAAGGATCCAGGCAGACCAACTAGGAAGCTTTTGCTGGGGTGAGAGAAGAGGGTGGTTGCCAGCCCAGGGAGGTAGCTGTGGACCTGGTGCGCAATGGCTGTCTTGGCATCTGTCTTGAGGCCAGAGCAGATGTGACCTGCTCATGGGTTGGATGTGGGTGCAAGAGACATAGATGGGGTCCTCCTCCAACACTCAGGTGCTCATCTTGAGTCCCATAATAAACCAGATAATGTAGTTTCAATGTGGTTTTAGGTGGCAGGGGCTGAGGCTATGGAAGACCAAGATACAGCACTGTTTTTTAAAAAAACAAAAAACTGTGATTCTGTCAGGAGAGAGAATTGGCACAATTGCCTAGGGTGCAGCCCCTACCCCAATGTCCCCTTTTGTCCTAAATCTCATGCCCCTCAGTCACAGTTGTCCACGTGTGACCTTGGCTCACTGCTAAGTCCCAAGTGATGGTGGCTTCCGTCTTTCTTCTTTAATTTGAGCAAAAGGAACCCGATGGGGAGAAACTGGCTATGTCCCGTTCGTGCCCTGCCTGTGTCTGAACAGGAGTAAAGTCTCCCCTGATCACCTGCCGCTTTCTGCTTTGACTGCTCCTGTCCCGGACCTGGGGGCTGAGGACAAGACAAAGGCTCCCTGGAGCCCACCCGCGCGTGCCGACGGCGCCCCCTGCCGTCCAGCGCCGCCGGGACCTAGTGAGCTCCTCGCCAAGTCATCTGATGGGAGGTGACCAGACAATCTCAGCTCTTCCCAATCCAGTCAGACCAACAGTTCCAAGGAGATACGAGGAGGTCAGCGCCCCGCTATTGCATTTCTGACATCCAGTTTCATTGATATTGTTTTTGACAAAGGCTACACGCTTGTGCTCTGACGGGCCTGTGCTCTGAAGGAGCTGTTCTGACACAGCTAGTAGAGCTAAATGAATCCTTTCAGGGGTTCCTACATGAATTATTGGCTTTAATAGTTTTTCCATAACATGCTTAAACAGAATCTCATCTTTCAGCTTGTAACACTTTCTTTACTGGCACTTCCTCACCCCTTCTTCACCCCCACCCTTAAGGTTTTGTCTTTACCAGGAGGGAAGCCACGCTGTGAAAGATTGTCTTGGTGGGAGGAAGTCTAAGTCTCAGTGAAATATAAACTATGTTTTGGTGACTGGACAGGATTAGGCTACTCTGTGTGCCCTGCAAAACATGAAGCACAGACACTTTCTGCTAAGTAGTGGAAAGGCTTTTGAAGAAAATCACATGTTCCGGCTTGCAGGTCAGTTGCTGTCCTCCTCAGAGGCATCTTCAGTTCTGGCCTGGACATCCAGCTCCATCAGTGCCACCTCCCACCAGCACTGTTGGGGCTCAAGTGGAAGGCTGGCCTCCCAGAGGGCAGTGCAGCCCAGTGCTCTGCACCTCGGTCCCAAACCATGCAGGCCCTTTCTTTCTTCATTACTGTTTTGGGTGGAGCAGCCTTTTATTAGTGGTTTCTTTGAGCAAATTGTCCTTAAGATAGCTGGGTCGGTAGACTTGCTCAGTAAAACCATTCTTATTAAAGCAAGGTTATTCTGGATAATGCTTTTCCCAGTGGAAGTCCTTTGCCTGTATCTAAGTGAGAGTGCATTATGCACTGACAAAAAGCATTTATACTGAGAGCGATGAGGCCAAGGGGCCTCCCAGCTGTGGAGAGTCCCTGCTTGTCCATCTGCTGCTGCTGCTCCTGGGCCTCCCAGCCCACAGGCCTCTACACAGATCCTCCTGTGGTTTCCATTCAAGTCCTGGACTGGGAAGGAGACTTAAGGATCTGCCTAGAGAAGATTTTCAGCGCCAAAATCCAGGGGCTTTTTTCCTTGTTGTTGTTTCTTTTTTTAAACTGACTTTGCTGATTTTGGCAAACTCTTCCACTTGTAACACTTGGTGCATTTACAAATAATAAAGTGAGTTGAGACAAGAGAGCAAGTGTTTCCTGATGATACATCACATTTCATTGTTTACAATATCACCACAGCAAGAGGCAATTCAATGATTTGCCCACCATGCATTGTTTCGATAATATGTTTTCTCAGAGTGGATTAGTAGCACATAGAGATGAGTGTTGTGTAGATGTGGGTTTGTGCACTGACGAGTTTCATGAATTGAAATGGTATATGCTCTGAACTGGATAATTTGCAGATTTGTATAAAGAAAGTGGCTGAGTACAGAGGATAACTTGTATAGACATTTTAAAAACAAATATACAAAAATGTTTTATTGGAATGATAAACAGTAATTTAAAACAATAAATTTTTTAAAAGATAGACTCATGTATTTTAGGAACTGGTGAAGCTATCTTATTTGTTCTTACATGCTTGTGTCTGGAGTCCAGATTTTTTCTAGAACAGTGGGTATGAATGAAATGATTTGCTATGTGGAGGTGCAGAAAAACTAGAAGAAACAGCCAAAGCCAATGGAAGTGTTAAAATATTTAGACGATTTATTGATGTCATAGATGTGAGGTCACTTTCCCCTAAGCTCATCACAAGGGCTCAAACCAAGAAAACCCCTTAGGAAATAGTTATGAGCAGTTCAGACTGTGCAACCTGCCTGCTTGGAAGATTTAGGGAGTATCAGTCAATTAGGGTTTGATTTCTCCAAATTTGAGCAGAAACTTCTTCATTTAAAATAATTTTCCTTGGGAAGAAGTTGCCCCCCAAAAGGAATTCCTTGAAAAGCAAAAAATAAAACTACCATATGATCCAGCAATCTGTCTGCTGGGCATATATCCAAAAGAAAGGAAATGAGCTTATCAAAGAGCTATCTGCACTCTTATGTTTATTGCACCACTATTTACAATAGCCAAGGTATGGAGTCAACCCAAGTGTCCATCAACTACTGGATAAACTGTGATATATACACACAATGGGATACTATTCAGCCATAAAAAAGAATGAAATCCTTTCATTTACAACTATATGGACGGCACTGGAGGACATTATGTTAAGTGAAATAAGCTAGTCACATCACATGTTTTCACTAATGTGTAGGAGCTTAAAAAAAAGTTGAACTCATGGAGGTAGAGAGATGAAGGATGTTTACCAGAGGATGGAAAGGGTGGAGGAGGAGGGGACAAGAGGGAATGGTCAATGACTGCAAAAATTCAGTTAGATAGAAGGAATGTGATCTAATGTTTAGTGGCACAGAAGGGCGACTGTGGTGAACATTAATTTGTTGTATATTTTAAAATAACTAAAAGAGTAATTGGAATGTTCCTAACACAAAAAGATGATAAGTGCTTGAGGTGATGGATACTCCAATTACCCTAATTTGATCGTTAATATTATATGCTTATAGCAGAATATCACATGTACCCCATAAATATGTACAACTATTATGTATCCATAATAATTAAAAGTTAAAAAAAAGAATCTGTGCAGTATGCCTTTCATCTAGCTTCTCCTAATGTTAACATCTGACATTTGTATTACAATGATCAAAACCTGGAAATTAGCATCAGTTCAAGGCTGTTGCAGACCTTAGATGGTTTTCTATTAATGTCCTTTTTCTCTGTTACAGAATGTAGCCCAGGGTCCAAAACTGCAGTTAGCTGTCACGCATTCTTAGCCTCCTCCAATTGCAGCAGAGACCTTTAATAATAACAATGTCAGCAGCTACAGGACATTTCCATGATGGCTCACAGAGTGAGACTACTCAGACTTTATCCAGGAATGTAAAATGCCACCTCACAGGGAATCACTCAGAAGCCAGAGCTCTGGGAAGTAACTTCTCTGGTATTAAACTCTCTGATGGCCTCCCTGTATTCATGAGACTCACTAGCTATCAGGAGAGTGGATTGTGATTTGTGAGGCTACTCAATGTAAGAAAAGCACTAAGTGCATTTTATATATCTTCCTACAGAGAATAGCAAATACATGACTCACCAGCAAATAAATAACTCCAATTTACTGGGAATGCCAGGAACATGCATCTGATTTATTTTTTTGTTTCCTCTTTTTATAATTTTACTATGTTTTATGTTTAATATTTTTATAGCCTCCTGTTTCTTTCTAAACTTTGAAACAAGTCATTTGGGATGATGACACTTTAAATTTTTGCAGTTGCATTTTCTGGTATGGACCTTGGATATTACTGTTATTATGATCACAATGAAGATGATTAAAAAACTGCTACTTTATAAGCAGTTTTCTATCCTGAAACTCACAAGGCTTTAATATCTCCTTCCTTGTTCATCCCCAGAGCACACCTAGGAATTAGGAGAGAGAAAGTGTACCACCTCTGTTCAGGAGAGCACCTCTGTTTCACTGCAGCTTGATTTGCATGGACTGTAACACCTGCCTCCTCCTCCTCCTCTTGGCAGTCCTTGGGGTGCTTGACTCTCGAGGACAGAACATACTACTGGTTCTTCTGTCTTGGTCTCCTGCTGACAACTCTTCTCTTCAGTCTTCGAAGTAGATGCCTAATTTCATCTTTTTAAAAGCTCTCACCCTAGGTAGACGTATCCATACCTGTGACTTTGTTTTATTTAAATGGCAATCACTCCAAGTTACAGGAGCAGCGACAGTGTCTGCTTATTACCAGTGCATCTTCAGAACATATTACACAGTGCCTGGCACATGGACAGAACCAGGAAACACCTGCCATTGAATAAGCCTCGTTCTCGTCTTGTTCTCTCTTCAAGCTCCCGACCATGTATCCAACAATGTGCTTAGCATCTCCAAATGGGTGGCTTGCAGAGACTTCAAACTCAACATTTTCCAATTGAAGCATCTTGTTCCCAGGCCAGTGTGCTTCCTTTCCAGGACCCCCTTTAGTAGAAAATGTCCCCATCCTACACACATTGCTCAGGCCAGTGTCCTGGAAGGCAGACGTGACCCTCCCGTTACTTCTGTTTGTGCATTCAACCTCCAGCCCAACCTTAGTGTTCTCTCTCCTAAGTACTTCTCAGATGTGTCCTCTTCTCTCCACCCCTCTGGCACCTCTGGATACCAGGCAGGGTCAACTCTCCCTGCTGCAGCTGCCTGGCTTGCCTTATTCCCTGCCTATCCATTTTCTTCTCTGCTACCAGAGAGCAGCTTAGGCAGTACAATCTGGCCATTACTGTGGTTTAAAAGTCTTCTGTGGCCTCCCAGTTTACTCAGGATAAAGCAACATTTTCCACATGTTTTGACTTGGATGAATAGTAAGAAATACTTCCTATGTCTAGACCCAACGAACACACATACACATGCTGGGGCACACAAACACACTCTCTAATGGGTCATGGCACTAAGATAAGGAGTAAGGATGAATAGGAGGAAGACAAATATCTGTAAGGTAAGGAGTAAAGCTCATCTCCCTTCAGTTCCTGGCCTCCTAGTCCACCCTGGCCTCTTGCTGCACAGGTCTGGGGGGTTTTCAGATCTTCGAGGGTGCTGTCTTCTCACCTGGTGAGACATGAGGCTTCCTACGACAATCCCCAGTCCCTGCCAGACATCATCGCCCAGATTAGCTTTCATAGCCTGTGTGTCACTTACCATGACAAGCCGTAGTGGCTTTGGTCCTTGAGGGCAGGGGGTGCATTTGTCTTTCTTGTTGCTGTAGTCAGAGTGCCTGGCCACAGACAAGCAACACATGTGGGCTAAATTACCAGATTGGTTTATCAGACTTTTTCTGTGTAATGGTCAAGTTTGTTAACTTAAATCAATGAGGATAAAAGCATTGCTTCTTGATTGAAAAATAATGATTTGGCAATGTGAAACTGGGTTTGAATTTCTCAGCTAGGCTTCCAAGAGTGCTGTGTCTTATACAGTTCAAGAGGACATTTATGGAACTATAAATTCATGTGCACTTAATGCTAACTATTTAAATACTCATACAGCAACTTTAATACATCATAAATGTCTAAGTTAAACAGCCCTTGGGTTCCTAAGATAAAAAACAGCAAATGAGATTTTATGATCAAATTGAAAATTAAGCCCGTAGAACTATACAATATATAAATTCTGGCAACACAATTTTTCTTTAGTTGAAAATGTATTTTGCTCATATGGTCCAATATATTTAGAGTATCAACATAATTGTTTTCGTGTGATTGTTGATACACTACTTTTACCCAGTTAGATATACTATATCCAAATACCAAAAACTGGAGAGAAACTTTTTCATAATGACTTTATTAGCTACTACTATGTTAGAATGACATGGAGGCCCAGATTTTTTGTTAAAGATGTCTAACATTATTTAACCTTTTCTTATTTTAAAAAAAATTTTATTATAAAGATATGGGGTACAATTCAGGATTAGGTATGCAAGTAAACATTGTATAGGTAAAGTTTGGGTCTCCCTTGGGTCCCTGCTTTGCCTGGTTCAAGATCAGATATTCTTATTGATGTTGGGTCTCCCCCCGCCCCTGCCCTGCCACCAATTTTGGCAGTATCCCACTACTGTCAGTCCCCTTCTTATAGTATTATGGTAAATGTTCAGGGTCCGCTTATGAGTGATTCTTATTGTTTTATCTTTACAAAGCCTTATTCTATATTTTATTTGTTCATCTCTCTCAGAATAGAAATCATCTTCACTGACTAAAGAAAAATTTCTCCCTGCCCAAGTAATTGTCCATTCTGTTCCTCCCTTTTCCAGAGTGTGAGCTAGGGCAGATGCAGGTCTGGCTGAAGCAGTGCATTTCATGTCCAAACATGATTTAGGAGGTCCCACACTTATGGTTTTTTAAATATCTAATTTATTTTTATTTTTAACTTAATTTAATTTGCTTTAGAGATGAGATCTTACTCTATCACCCAGGCTGGAGTGCAGTGGCACAATCATAGCTCACTGAAGCCTCAAACTCTTGGGCTAGAGTGATCCTCCCATCTCAGCCTCCTGAGTAACTTGGACTACAGGTATATACCATTATGCCTGGCTAATTTTTTAATTATTTGTAGAGATGAGGTCTTGCTATGTTGCCCAGGCTGATCTCAAACTCCTGGCCTCAAGTGATCCTCCTGCCTTAACCTCTCAAAGTGATGGAATTATTCGACTGAGCCACCATGCTCAGCCCTCACTTATGTTGCTTTGGAATCTATCCTTTTCCCCATTGCTTTTGCTTCTTGGTGCTCTCTCTATGTGACTTTCAAGTCCAAGAGAACAAGGTCAAGTCCACAAGCCTGCACACCAGGAACTTGAAGGCAGCAGATCACGTGTGTCAGAATTTTCATCAGTCACCTTTGATTCTACCTAGTTATCCCTAGCATGGTATGACTTCTACCTCCTTCACTGGCTTGGTCTTCCTCTTTCGGTAGGAAACACATGCTGCTTTTCATGGGAATAATGAGAGCCACTCAGGCAATTCATCAGTTAGGACCTAATCAGGGGACAGATACTATTTAGTAATTTAAATAGGAAAGTTAAATATAAATAATTATTTGCTATAACAGGGAAGTGGAGTCCTGAAAGATTGGTTAGTTAGGAGTGTAGAGAACCCTCAAGAATACATAAAAAGCAGATATATAAGAAATAGCTATCACCCTTTGGGCTGAGATGTGGTGCCCATGAAAGAGCTACTAATATCTGGTTTGAGGTTCAGTTAGAAAGATCTAATTTGGATGGAAGGTAAGATGCTCTGGTGTTGTGTGGATAAAACTTTCTGGAAATTCATCCTTCAAAACTTGCTGGAAATTTGCCCTCTAGTAACCAGGGAAAGCTGTTCACAAGGAGACATCTTACTAGAGGCCTAAAATTCTAGGTAGGTGTCTAGGGAGTAACTCCTGGCCACCGGGGGATGTTGGAACTAGGAAAGAAATCCCTTCCTCTTGTAATCTTCCTCTAATGCCCTCTACTGACAAGGCTTATCACTGTGCCAGCTAAAAAAAGAAGCACATTTAATGGCCCACCTATGTTTCTACAGGCAGCCTATGAAGGGTGAATCTGAGGCTCTTGATAAACTGACAGCAGGTACAAGTGATGTATGGATAGATTAGGGTTGTATCACAAAGACATCCTTGCATTTGCCCTGCATCTCTGCTTCTTGCTGAGGCTGAGTCATATTGGTACTGTGAATATTTTGGGCAGGAGGGAAGTCTGTGGGATGGACAGACTTCTACAGTGAAGGACCACAAGTCATAGCTTCCCAGAAGCTGTGAGAATCATGTGACACATGGGTCTCAGGTGGCAGAGGTTAGGGAAAGGCTACTGGACTATGTGGCCACATCCCTCCTTCTCCTCACTTTGGTCACTCACACTCAGCTTGACCTTTGTAAGATAAGGAGAGGTTCAGTTCTGCTTAAGTCTCTCGCAGAGAGACAGAGAGCAATTTGTAGACGTGAGTTGTTGGCATGGTTACTGACCACTGGTAATACTAATAAACTGAGCTCTCAATGGTCTTTTTCATGGAAGGCTTCCTGCTTTTCAGGGAGAGCCTGAAGTGGAGGAAAATAATCTCAAGTAGTAAGTAAAGCAGCTTTAAGGGAGTTGTATGTACTAGTTCTGACAATTAAGTTTGCCAGCTTACCACTGTGCACTTATATTGGCAGCACTGTACAAACAGTTCAGTAAGATTTCATAACCTTGGTATATCTGTGTCTCACAGCTGTGTTCCTGTTGATGTGTGGCAGTGTCTTGCTGAGTGGAGTTTATTATTGTTGCATATTTTTGTGTGCCATCATGAGAATGCTGGAGCTTGAATTACAGCAACAAACAAACACTAAATTTTTTGTTAAACTTGGCAAGAGTAGAAGTGAAATCAGGGACATGTTAGTCCAAGTTTATGGGGATAATGCCATGAAGAAAACAGCAGTGTACAAATGGATCAAATGTTTTTCTGAGAGAAGAGAAAGTGTCACGGATAAAGAAAGTTCAGGACGGCCAGTAATAAGCAAAACTGACAAAAAGATAGAAGACATTTATCAATTGTGCATCAAAATCATTGGCGGACTATGGCAGACCAAATACACATTGATAGTTTATATATCAGTTTATATATATAAATAGCCAAATCTTAACTGTAAATCTTGGCATGAGAAAAGTATGTGCAAAAATGTCCCCAAAGGAGCTCTTACATCATAACAATGTACCAGCTCACATAGCACTGCTTATGAGGGAGTTTTTAGCCAGTAAACACCCTCCCTATTCACCTGATCTGGCCCCCAGTGACTTTTTTCTTTACCCAAAGATGAAGGAAATATCGAAAGGAAGACATTATGATGACATTTAGGACATCAAGGGTAATACAACAACAGCTCTGTTGGCCATTCCAGAAAAAGTGTTCCATAATTGCTTTGACGGGTAGACTGGAGTCATGCATGGCTTCCCAAGGGGAGTACTTTGAAGGTGACCATAGTGATATTCAGCAATGAGGTATGCAGCACTTTTTCTAGGATGAGTTCTAGGATGAAAATTATTAGAGCTTGTATTTATTCATTGGCTGGTGTCTCAGCCTCTTTTCTGTCATAAAGCACACGTTATGACCCAAACTCCCCCAGTTACATCAAAGGATGTTCTGTACCTAACAAATTGCTGCAATGACATTGACCTCAGGCAGTGGAGGGACCAGCAGCCAAGATTTTGCCTACCTTGAAGGAGAAGGATTCAGGAGCAAGAACAGCGAGTGAGGAGCAGACCCCACCACAAAGAGTCTCCAGGCACCCCAGGGCTGGGTTGGTCATCTGGCTGAGGGGCAGAGGCCTGGGCCTTGAAAATGGACAGAGGTCAGATCCAGTAAGTCCCCCTCTTTTGAAGACTTTGGTAAGATGGTACAGGCCCAGCAGACTTTGGGGTTTGTTGCAAAGGGGCCACCTGGGGAAGATTGTTTGCCAAAACAACCATGTCAGGAGGTAGGATGATGTGCAGTGGCCTTACAGAGGAAGCAGAGCTTTTACCAAAAAAGAGGGATTACGTTCTGTTGTGGCAAACACTCTTTACTCCTACTCCAAGGAAAAGCACTTTCCCTGTAGGCAACTGAAGAAGCCCTCATGGCTTATCTCAGATACCTGTCCAGTCTGGGCCAGAGCCATGTCCCATGACTGGACCGAGAGAGTCCTTGTCAGTGATTTTCTTGTTCTATGTAAACTGGACACAGACTTTTGCTTGCCAAGCCTGCTTTGCTACGGGGCTGGGGCAGGGGCTTGGATCTAGACTTTGAAGGAGGAAGGTCAGCATGCCCATGTGCCACTCATTATTAATGACAGCTGGCAGGGCCACTGAGTAAAACATGTTCTCCTTAGTGGAACACTGTGTGTCCTACTTCCTGTTTGCAGGTAGGACTTGTGCCTAACCCAATGTCCTGATTGCTGGAGCCAGGCCTAAAAGGAAGACCTTTGTGTTGGTGCCTGGAAATTCCTGGCAGGCTCAACCCTCCACCCTGTATTCTGCAGAAGTGGCCCCAGGGTCCCATGTTGCAGTTGTGACCTTTGACCCCAGCCTCTTTGTCTAGTTTTTATCATACCCTTGGGGCTTTTCCTATTCTCACCATCCCAGCAGGTGGGCACTAGTATTTCCATTGTACCCAAGGAAAGGGTTCACATAGTCATAACTGATTTTCATTCCTGTCCCTCTATATTATTTCTTTTTTTTTTCATTTTAAAGATGTGGGGTACAATTAAGAACTAGGTATGCAAGTTATTATTTCAATTTCAGTTGAATACACATCATTATTGAATGATCTAAGCAAGAATATGTTGTGAGTTGTGTCTGTTAGAGCAGTGAGAATTGCTCTAACAATTCAAGGAAGTGTTATGGTTTAATTATGTCCCCTCAAAATTCACATGCTGAAGTCCTGAGCCCCAGTACCTCAGAATGTGACCTTATTTGGAGACAGGGGCTTTGCAGAGGTAATCAAATATGAAATCTTTAGGGTGGGCCCTGATCCAGTCTGACTGCATGTTTATTAGAAGAAAGATTTAGGACACAAACATACCCAGAGGGAAGACCATGTGGGAGCACAGGAAGAAGAAGACCCTCTATAAGCCAAGGAGGGAGGCCTCAGGGGAAACTAACCCTGCAGACCTTGATCTTAGACTTCCAGACCGCAGAATTGTGAAAACTCTGTTTTTCAAGCTATGCGCTAATACTTGTGCTACTTTGTTAGGAGAACCCTACCAAACTAATGTAGGAGGTCACTCAGTGTTTTAGCTATTTACTGCTGTACAACATTACTCCAAAACCTAGTGTCTTAAGCCAATTGCCTTTTTTTAAAATAGCCCGTGACATTGTGGGTCAGGAATTCAGGCAGGGCTCAGCTGGGCAATTCTTCTGCTCCTGTGGAATTGCCTGAGGTCACTTAGTGGTGTTCAGAGGATGAACAAGTAGGTCTGGATGGTCCAAGACTCACACATCTGGGACCGAGGGTGAAGGTGGGATGTGAGATGCCTGGGCTCAGCTGGGCCTGAAGACTGGAGTGGGACATGGCCTCCAGAACCTGCAGCCTCAGGGTAGCTGGACATTTTATACAGTGGCTCAGGGATCTAAGGATAAGCATTCCAGCAAGCAAAAGGGACATTGCATGGCTGTATGTTACCTCATGTTGAAATGCAGCTTAACTTTCACCATATTCTGCTGGTCAGAGGAGCCACAAGCCCACTACCTTTGAAGGGCACAGGGAATTATCCCTACCTATCAGTTGGAAAAAGGGCGAAGAATCTGCATCTGTCATTTCCAATTGCCCCATCTGGTACCTTGGGGAGGTTATGCGGTCATGTTGGTGTTTGGGGTGTCCTAGCCCTTGCCATTTCAATGACAAACTGAATTCTTTGGGGAAATTACTTGGGCTTTAGTTTCGACCCTGTAATGATTAAATCCAAAAACTTATTAAATAGCATGCTAAACATATAAAACATCTTCTGGGAAGTCCAGGGTGTGGTGTGTGAAGTGGAGGGGTGCACTTTGCTCTGTGTCTGTAGTTGAATAACTAGACTGCATTTTGAGCACCCTCTGCTACCTGGTTCTCTGGATCTGGGAACTGCAGGAAAGCAGAAGGGAGACCGCCCATATGAGGACAAGGACAGACAGGCTTAGCCACCATCGGAATGTCTGAGACTCTGGGGCACAGCACAGGGGCCAAATATGAGTCTCAGAACAAGTGGTCAGGGTAGTCTGATGACTGCTAGGTCGGTGGAGTTAGGAGGGAATGATGCTGGAGGATTCCCTAGAAACCCGTGTGTGGAGGATGTTCTCTGAGAAAGGAAGGAGGAGATGATTCATAGGGTGCTTGGTGATGTATCTGTATTTCGAGAAACAATTGAGTGCCTGGTGGGGTCCCTCAGCGTGGGGACTCAGACAGGTGGCTTTTTGATTCTGGAGAAAACACCCTTCCACTTTTTGTGGGGGCTAGACACAGAGCGACAAGGCTGTAGGGTTACAGGGCAGGGGTGTCCAGGGTATTTCCCTGTTACTAGGGTTATGAGACCCAGACCCTGCTGACCAATGGGAGAAGGAACTGAGGATCACTGCAGAGTCAAGTCAACTAGTGAATGATGGAGGAGAAGCGAATCTGGACAGAATGGGAGACCGTGGAGTCCAGTGGAATCTTTCAGGCCATTGAGGAAGAGCTTTCCTCAATTAGGATTCAAGCAGGTGCTTGAGCAGATGGTGTCATGTTGGAGAGAACCAGAGCCGAGGCCCAGGCAGGCCTGAGGACTCTAAGTACACAGTGCCGACAGCAATGCCCCAAGTCTATTTCCTGTTTTGTTCTTGCATAGTGGGAGTGACTTTTCTGCAAACTCCAAGATATACCAAGAGTGTTTTGAGCATGTTTACGGGGGGGATCATCGTGGAGCAACAGAACGGGTGTGGAGACCAGAGGGAGTTTCCATAGCAGAAGTCAACACAGAGCCCCTGTGGGGTGGGAAGACACACATGGTTTGGGGTTGTGTCACCAGCTCCTCTTGTGCACCCGGAGAGATAGGTTCTCTTCTCAAAGTCTTTCTCTGTTGAGACCTCGGAAGTTTGTTTTTTTCATGAGGGATACTAAGGCTGGATGTGGGTAGCACTGGTCAAGTTCCTCTCTGTGGGTATTTGGTTTCTTTACATACTTAGCTCTTTCCGCTTTGTGACGAATTTTGTTTCATATAAAACCACAGCCCCTTTGGGAGGCTGAGGTGAGTGGATTGCCTGAGCCTGCGGGTTCGAGACCCACCTGGGCAGCGAGACCTCATCTCTACAATAAATCAAAAAATCAGCCGGGC
>NW_007098163.1:99866-126523 GCF_000164805.1 Carlito syrichta | reverse complement strand
GCAGTGGCCGGGAGCAGCCACTGCACTCCAGTCTGGGCGACAGAGTGAGACTCCAACTCAAAAAAACAAAAAACAAAACAACAACAACAAAAACACAGCCAATGATAAAAATAAGCCTGGCTAAAGGAGAGCTCAAATTATGATCAAGTCCCTCAAGAGGATTCAAGTAGGGTAGAATTCAGAGGGTTGTACAATCACTTGACTATAAAAAAATTTTAAGTTAATAACTCCTTTCAGATTAAGTGAATTAAGGGACTTTATATGAGAGCAGAACTCTTTTCTCTTTGGCTTTTAGGGTCAATAATTGAAAGTGACAGGGGGTTTTGTATTGGATAAAATACAAAATATAAAAAGCAAAATATGCAAATTATTCATATAAAACATTTGCACAATAAAAGCTGATTTGAACAGAATGGGCTGTCTTGGCAGGAAGCAAAAATCCCTAGTTTGGAGTTCTGATCTGGCAAAGGGGACTTGTGTGTGGGGTTGGTCGGTGCTTCTAACATCCTTTCTTGCTCCAAGAGCTCATGATTCTGCAATTACAAGCCTCAGCTTTTCTCCTCCCAAGATAGGCTGTTGGATCCAAGACTCTCACACGGGAACTACAGGCTCTGCCTGTGATTTTTTAAAAAAGGTTCTGGGGTATGTGTTTATGTATCCTCTGAGAATAGACCAATTTAGTCCTAATTGTGGTTTCTTTGCCTTCAAATAACAAATGTCAGATCTGCAAGGGTCTGAGCTTTTCACTCAGGAGCTTGTTTTTTATATGAAATCTTTGCACCATGATAAAGTAAACACATAGTGTAGCCACTCACAGATCTGGGACATAGTAGTAGCCACTCACAGATCTGGGAAAAACTCTTCTGCCAACAGGGTACAGCCAGGCTCCACACAGCAAGGCGTGGTGTCTCCTCCCGTTCTCTTTCTCAGAGTTGATGGTGACACTGCACTAGGGTATGGTGACTTTCAAACCTTTTTTCACCGCAGCGTATATTGAGATACATACCCATATGCGTAATCAAAACAAAAGCTTCACAAAACAAGGATCTACTTTTACTCCTAATGGATGATCACCTCTGATATTTCCAATAATATTTTCTACTGGATCCTTTTTATTTTTCTACCTCATTAAAATATGCTCATTAAATTGATTTTGTGATACACTAATGGGGTGAGACCCTTAGTTTAAAATTCTGAAGGAGAATAAATTCTGAAGTCAACCCTAAGATTAGGCATATTTTAGCCCACTTTATGGATGAGAAAATCAAGACTTTGATGTTCATCAGTTTGTCAAAGACTGTCAAAATTGTCAACATTACTTAGGAAAATGAGATCAAAGAAGCTGAGATGTATACTTATATCTGTGTATAGTTACGTGTGTATAAGTACATTCATTTATTCATCTGAAATTTATTGAGCTGTTACTATGTGCCAGACACTGTCAGACTCTGGATACAAAAATTAATAGTCAATAATCTCTCTCCCCAATGGACTTACAGATTGGGACATGAGGACCACTGCAAGATGAAACTATTTTCTAGGGTTCTCTGAGCATCACTTTGGGAAACCTCGATGTGCATGTGTTGAACAGGGAAGATGGTTTGTGGTAGGTTAGTGACCCGTTGGCTCTGACTGGCTTTTTACAAGATAGGGCATGTCTGATTTGGGCTACCACATGTAGGACTCTGGTCTTCCTCCCTACATTCCAGAGGATATGAGGATGATACAGGAAGGAGGCTGGCCTTTCCCTTTGCTATGTCTCTCCCATTTTGTGTCTCCTGAACTCAGACAGAGGCCAGTGGCCACATGACTTTTCTTTATGTGAGTAGGGAGAAGGTGACAGGTACCTGGTACTGGGTGGCAAAGTGTGACCATCAGGAAGGGCTCACATGCTGGCTTTTTTCTAGTGGCCTTTTGGAGACAGCCAGGCTGGAAAACTTTGATTCTTCTCCAATGATTGTGTAAGGCATGAACCTGTAGCCTCAGAAAGGGCAGTAATAATAATACCATGCCCTGGGCTCTTTTACCCCTCTATGCAGCCCACGAGACAACCCAAGGAAGGGGTGCCTCACTTTAAAGATATAAGAAAGTAGATTAATGAGACCCACAGCCAGTAAATGGCAGAGGTGAGATATAAACCCTTGGCTTGCTGGTGGGCGAGGACGAACGCTGATCCCAAGGAAGGCAAGAAAATGATGTTTGACTGGAAGGCCCTGGGGAGGCTGGGCCTGGAGTTTCTTACCCGGTCTTTACATCCTCCCCTCCACTGTGCCGCCCGCTGCCCTTTTCTCTCCCAAGCTGGGGTGGATTAAGACAGACTCAACCAGGAACAGGCTGAGTGTGAGTCTCCCACACAGGCCCTGAGGGTTTGCACATGCGTGGCCCCTGCTCAGTCTGGGCCTGCAGTGTGAGCAGCCTGGGCAGCTATTCTGCCCTTTCCCCAGGTCCCACCTTACACAAATGCCTTAGTGGGGACCATCACCCTGCAGTCCTTCCTATCTTCCTGGAAATTCTGCCTCAGGCTCTTGCCTCGCAAGTGCCTCCAAGGAAATGAGGATGCCTGGGTAGTTAGTTCTGTCAATGGTGAGACTTTGCTGTAAAAGGGCTTGTCCTCTGGGCTGATGTAGTGAGCTATAAATGCGGGGTCCCAGAAGGAAGCTAGAGACGCCTGCCTGAGTGCTACCTGGCTTGCTTGGGCCTGTCATTTTCTTCCAGTCCTGTAATGACAGCAAAATCTGGGAATCAATACCTGGGCAGATACAAAAATTTTCATGCTAAAGCATCAATTATATATGTCTCTTTTATTTATAAATCAAAGTATGCATAAAAGAAACATTTGTTCCTTGGAGAGGCCACAAAAATAGCAGCCAGGCCCCTTCCCATCTCCTGCAGGTTGTGGGCTATGCCAGTCAGCGCCTTGTATAGAGAAGTGGGTCATTTCAGTTTCTTGAGTCTGCACTTCTTGGCCCTTTATCAAACTAATAAGTTTAATGTGAGAATCAAACCATTACTGCCAAGCAAGAACAACAGGCCTAGGCCCCAGACAAAGCCATCTAGAGTTTCACAGACGAGAGCTGGCATTACTCAAAGTTGAACATCCCACCCCTAATTCAATTTATTTATTCAGCCAGGGACTTGGGGAATATACAATTTAAACTGAAAAACAAGACTATGAAGGGTATTATATATCAATCTGGTTACCAAAAGAGAGGCTACAGTCTTGACACCATGTGGCTTTCTCAAGAGGCCCCTATGTAAATCCAGAGACTTTGTGCTGACAAAGCCTTTGATAAGATCAGCCTTAGAACTGATCATAAAAATTTCATTGGGAAAACTAGAGAGTCTCATTTTGAAAATGCCGTAAGTTTTGACAAGGCCCTGCCATTGCATGCAAATCTGTCAAGCAACTCAATGTTTAGACAGATACTCTGCAAATTTCCTTCCACACCCAAACAGGGGAGGAAGTTTAGGAGCCTAAAACTGTGAGAGACTTGGCTGGTGTGGGACATGATATGATTCCATTTGGGCTTATGTGGAAGGACAGACTTTCAGGGATCTGGATGAAACTACCTCTCTCTTTGTGTATGAGTTGAATTGTGTCCCCTTCAAATTCCTGTCTGAAAATTTGAACTCCCAGTATCTCAGAATGTGGCTGTATTTGGAGCTATGGTCTTTAAAGAGGTAATGAGGTTAAATGAGATGAGTCCTCATCCAGTCAGACTGGTGTCCTGATTAAGAAAGCAGATTAGGGCACAGACACACAGAAAGAAGATCTTATGAGGACAAAAAGAAGGCATCGGTCTACAAAACTGAAGAGAGAGGCCTCAGGAGAACCAAACCCTGAAGACACCTTGATCTTGGACTTCTAGCCTTTAGCACTGTGAGGAAATAAAACTCTGTTTAAGTGCTCACTCTGGGGTATTTTGTTATGGCAGTCTTAGCAAATTAATCCACTTTGTGATGAAGAATAATCTTCATTGGCAGTTCCAGTGATGACCTGGGAAAATGTTGAGGTAAAACAAATCATTAAGTTTTCAGCTTAAAATATAAATTATTATGAGGTAATACAGGAAAAAGATATCCGCCCCCACTGTCTTTATCTCATCCATCTGGCTCCACCCCCAGGAAGTAGGGGTGAGATGGACTCAGACTTGAAGTGAGAATTGGTTGGAGGAGGTACAAGATCTGACGTGTCTATTGGGGGGATTTACTTGGGTAACAGGTATGAACTTGGCCACACAACTCAGATAGGAAAGAAAGGTCACTTTTCTTTATTTCTTTCAAGTCAAATCAATTCTGACTGGGCCCTTATCCTGCTGAGCTGGTGGGAAATCCATCTTAGTCATTAAGACTCTGATCAAGGTTTTTTCATTTTTATGTTTTTTAATTTTTAAATTGTGGCAAAATATACATAACATAAAAGGTATCATTTTAACCATTTTACGTGTACAGTTCAGTGGTATTAAATACATCCATAATGTTGTACAGCCATCACTGCCATCCATCTTCAGAACTCTTTCCATCTTCCCAAACTGAAATTCTGTCCCTATTAAATAATAACTCCCCATTTGCCCTGTCCTCAGCCTCTTCCAACCCCCATTCCACCATTTTACTTTCTGTGAATTTGATCACTCTGGATTTCTCAAATGAGTGGAGTCATCCTCCATTTGCCCTTTTGTGACTGGCTCATTTCACTGAACACAATGACATCAAAGTTAATTAATATGGTATATATCAGAATTTCCTCTCTTTGCAGCTAAATAGCATTACGTTGTGTAAGACAGTCTACATTTGTTTATCCATTTATCTGTTGATGGACACTTGGGTTGCTTCCATTTTTTGGCTATTGTGAATAGTGTTTCTATGAACGGGGTGTCCAAAAATCTTCTCAAGTTCTCACTTTCCATCCTTTTGTGTATATACTAAGAAGTAGAATTACAGAGTCATGTGGGATTTCTGTGTCTAACTGTTTGAGGAACTGCCAGACTGTTTTCCACAGTGGCCATACCATCTTATGTTCCTACCAGCAGTGCATCAGTGTTCCAGTACTCACATTGTCACCAATGCATGTTATTCTGTTTTTTGTTTTGTTTCATTTTGATGATAGCCATTCTAATTGCTATGCCAAAGGTTTTGCAAAGGGGACGGGATCTTACAGAGTCCCCAGACACCAAGAAGACCATTCTGGTCAACACTTGAGGTCCTACTCTCAGTGGCCATGAGCTCTGGAAGTTCAGTGACCCTGTTGCCACCAAAGCATGGGTATGTCTCCACCTTTCTAAAAGATGGGAGACAGGCCCAAGTACTGGCCTAGTAAGGTATATCATGTAGCCATCTTATGAGAGCCTATCACCATCTCAGAACATGGCTATGGGGAGGACCCCACAGTTGTTGGCACCTTCTCAGCATTGGAACCTTGTCCTCTCTTCCTGGTCTCCCAAGACACGGCACACAACCTCAGCAAGTCCAGACCAGAGGTCACACAAAGGGCTGTGGGACTGAATGCAGCTCATAAACATGTTTTGGCTGGTTCATAACAAAAGTAGCTCTTGTTTTAATGTAAGTCTGTGTCTCCAGTGGGAGGTAAACCATGAGCCAGCAGCCAGATGAGGGACAACTTGGCATTCCTGCATTGCCTTCCCTCCTGATGGGCTCATTGGCTCAGTGGAGCAGGGTAGCTGCTGATCCTATGGACAGGGCCTTCTAGTTGCTTCCTTCTTTTGTTTCCGGCCATCCCTGTAATAAGGGGTTTCTGAACAGATCAGCTGGAGCAAGCTGTCATAAAGGCCAGAGAGATGTGATTCAGAGGTGACCATGCACAGCTCTGTGATACCGACCTGCTTGCAGTGGAGATTTGATAAAAATACTAGGAGAGCAAAATGTAAGTTCTAGTCTCAAGAATGTATATTGTCACACAGCAATTTCATAAATCAATAAGCAAGCAAAATAGAGTAATTTAACACCTTTTTGTCAATAGCTGTCTCAATATCATTGTTCCGCAATGGCTGTATTTTTCTGACTCCTGCCAACCCAACTCACTGTCAAGGAGAACCAAGGGTCCCATATGTGAGCAAAGAAGGGACCCTGGGGATGGATGTGGGGAAATATATCAATAGTGGGATATTTGTCAGCGTAGAAAGTTTTTGAATTCTAGAGACTATCTATAGGCTTGAGGTTGTCCTGTGCCTTCATTGGCTAGGCTGATGCTGTGTGTGGTAAGCAAAGAAGTCAGAGTGACAACTAATTCTGAATAGTACCGACAAAGACTACCATCTGCACATGCAGGTGCTGTGTCTGCTTGCGCAACTGAGAACATCACAATGACCTCACATAACTCTAGTAACTACCATTAGGAGCAGAATGACAACATTGGGATTTGGTGTTTATTTCACCAATGTTTTATTGTTTTAATAAGCTTTATTTTTTTAGAGCAGTTTGAGGTCCATAACAAAATTGAGTAGAAGGTACAGAGAGTTTCCATATACTGTCTGTCACCCCCACAGTCTCTTCCACTATCAACACCCCCCACTAACACGACACATTCGTTCCAACCCTACATTGACACATCATTATCACCCAGAGTCTATAGTTTATTGTAGGGCTCACTCTTAGTGCTTGATATGTATGCATTTGGACAAATGCATAATGTCTAGTGTCATTCAGAGAAGTTTCACTGCTCTAAAAATCCTCTGTGCTCCACCCATCCACCTTCCCTTCCCCCAGTCCCTGGAGACCACATGTCTTTTTGCTGTCTCTGTAGTTCTAGAATGTCATGGAGTTAGAGTCACACAGCCTGCTATTTTACTTTAAACAGTGATCCATGTCACCAGCACACTCTTCTCCTTGTCCTGAGATGCTCTTCCCATTTCAGAGAGAGAGCAAGACTCAACCTGCAGTTCCTCTGTCTTTCAACATTGAGTCACTCCAGGGAGGATGATTGAGGGGGGAAGTCTTAGTAAAAAAAAAAATACATTTCCTAGTGAAGAAAAAGTTGGGTTTTAAGAGAAAGGATTTGGCTCTGGGGAAAAATAGCCAAACAAATGAGAAAAGAGTGAGGGGAGCTAGCCCTGAGGGAAGGGTGGAGGTCAACTCGAAACCTTCCTACATTTTTTTCTCCTGGTACCATGCCTTCCTGCTCCCCTGAATGTCCACTATCCTAAGGAAACTTCAGAGGAGGAGGCTTCTGCAATTAGATTGGATCCCAGACTAGCTCTGCAGGAAATGCAAATGACTGGTACATACCAAAAACATGCCAAATATTACTGGCAACAGAGAAGTCTGAGAGATAGAAATAAATGCAAAGAGGAAGAAAAATGGATGTTGGACACAAAATAATCTGTTTGTAAAATTTTTCTAACGACAGCTGGGAAATCTGAAAACCATAAAGCAAGAGAACGGTTGAGAGGTCAGCCGCTGAGCTTGTTGGCTTTCATGTCTTTCCTTTTCTCTCAGGATGAGAGAACTCAGGATTAAGTTCAAATCATTTTAAGAGTAGGCACTAGCCGGGTTCGGTGGCTCAGCCTGTAATCCCGCGCCTTGGGAGGCTGAGGTGAGTGAATTGCCTGAGCCCACAGGTTCGAGACCCGCCTGGGCAACTTGGTGAGACCTCATCTCTACAATAAATCAAAAAATTAGCCAGGTGTGGTAGCACGCACCTGTAGTTCCAGTTACTCAGAAGGCTGAGGCAGAAGGATCGTCAGAGTCCAGCAGGTCGAGGCTGCAGTGCACTCCAGTCTGGGTGACAGAGTGAGACTCCAACTCCAACTCCAAAAAAAAAAAAAGTAGGCACTACATGGTAACTTGAATATTTCCAAAACTCTGTAGGATTTAGCAACCATTAAAAATTTTAAAGGCTGATTTCCTTTATATCTAACCCTAATTCCTCCAGCTGTCAAGAGCATCTTTAATTAATCCAGTTGTTTTGTTTTCTGTGAACACCATACCCATATCATCATCAGTATTTTTGCTACAATTTATAACCAGCTTTACACTTCACAGTGAGTGGTTCACATGGCTAGTTCTTTAAATGTCACCTGATCATTGCTTACAATTTCTTCTCTTTGTCATTCTTTTTTCCTATTTTTAAAAATTTATTGAGATATAACTTACAAACTATAAAATTCACCCATTACAGTTGCTCTTCAACTTACAGTAAGGTTACATCCCAATAAGCCCATTGTAAGTTAAAAATATTGTTATATAGAAAATATATTGAATACACCTAACATCGTAACTTGGCCTAACCTACCTTAAATGTGCTCAAGACACTTACAGTACCCTGCAGTTGGGCAGAATTGTCTAACACAAAGTCTATCTTGTAATAAAGGGTTGAATATCTCAGGTGGTTTATTGAGTACTTATCAAAAGTGAAAACCAGAATGGTCAGACGGGTACTCAAAATATGGTTTCTACTGAATGCATATTGCTTTTGTACTATTGCAAAGTCAAAAATTTGTCAGTTGAGCCATCGTAAGTTGTATAAATGTCTGATTCAGTGATGGTTTTAGCAAATTTATAAAGTTGTGCAACTATCACTGCAATCTAGTTTTAGAGTCTTTTCTTCACTCCAAAAAATTCTCTGGGGCCCATTTGCAGTCAATCCTTGCTTCTATCTCAGTCCCAGGCAACTGCTAATCTTTCTTACTCCATTGATTTGTCATGTCTGGAAATTTCATATAAAAAGAATCAAACAACATGTAGTGTTTTCTCTGGTTTTTTACACTTAGCATCATGTAGAATTTCTGAGACTCATCTAGGCTATAATGTGGGTCAGTGGTATAGATTCTCCTTTTTGTATTGTAGCTAGTGCAGTGAACTTGCAGTGCTTCTCATGGGTTTATTACCCATCCATATTTCTTCTCTGGGAAAATGTCAATTGAAATATTTTGCCTAAGCTGGGCTTGGTGGCTCAGCCTGTAATCCCGCACTTTTGGGAGGCTGAGGTGAGTGGATTGCCTGAGCCCGCAGGTTCGAGACCCGCCTGGGCAACTTGGCGAGACTTCATCTCTACAATAAATCAAAAAATCAGCTGGGCATGGTAGCGCATGCCTGTAATTCCGGCTACTCGGAAAGCTGAGGTGGAAGAATCGCTGGAGCCCAGTACGTCGAGGCTGCAGTCGCCAGGAGTGGCCACTGCACTCCAGTCTGGGCGACAGAGTGAGACTCCAACTCAAAAAAACAAAACAAAACAAAAAGAAATATTTTGCCTATCTTAAAATTGGGTAATGCAGGGAATGGGAAAATGATGGTCAAATGGTTCAAAATTTCAGACAGGAAGAATAAGGTTTTTTTTAGATCATTTGCACAGAATGGTGAATATGGTTAATAATAATGTAGTATAAACATAAGCGGACCCTGAACATTTACCATAATACAATAAGGAAGTGATTGGCAGTAGCAGGACACTGCCAGAGGAGGAGGGAGACACATAACATCAATAGAGTACCTGTTCTCATACCAGGCAACAGGCAAAGTGGGTTCCAACGGGAGATCCAAACTTTACCTGTACAGTCACCACTTGTATACCTAAATCAGAATTGTACTCCACATCTTTAAAATAAAGAGATTTTTAAAAATATAGTATACATTTCCAAATTGCTAAAATAGTAAATTTCAAAAGTTCAAAAGTTCTCATTACAAAAACAGTATTTGAAGTGATGAATATGTTAATTATCTTGGTTTAATTATTCCACATTGTATTCACAAATCATAACATCACTTTGTATCTCATAAATATATACAATTATAAATTGTCAATTTATAATAAAATAAAATGGTTGTTTTCTTGTTTCTTTATATACTTTGAATAGGGGAAGGAGAGACACCTGTTATCAACAAGGGGGCCTAAATGAAGCATATTTGTATACCTAACCCTTAACTGTACCCCACAACATCATAATAAAAAATACTGATTTAAATTAAAAAAGAAATCCTTTATTAGATACATCATTTGCAAAATTTTTCTCTCATATGTGGCTTGTCTTTTCAAGTTTTAATGGTGTTTTTTGTAAAGCAAAAGTTATTACTTTTGATGAAGTCCAACTTATTACAAGGTTTTTAAAAATTGTACTTTTGGTGCCATACCTAAGTTGTCTTTGGTTACCCACGGTCACAAGAATTTCCTCCTATGTTTTCTTCTAGTTGGTTTGTAGTTTCAAACTTAAATTTAGGTTAATGATCCATTTTGAGTTGATTTTTGTGTATGGTATAAGGTAAGGGTCTAAGTTATTTTCTTTTCTTTTTTTTCTCTTGCACATCTTAGAACCATATGCTAAAAAACTATCCTTTCATCATTGAATTACTTCAGCAACATTGTTTGGATATGTAAGGGTTTATTTCTTGACTTTCTATTTTGATCCATTGATCTATGATAATTTTTTCCTCAATTCCACACTATCTTTATCACTGTTGTTTTATGTTAAGTTTTGAAATTGGGCAGAGGCTCAGTTTGATAAAACACTTTTGTTCATAGCTCCTGGCCCACTTCCTGGAATATAATTCTATTTACAGGTTACTTATGGACTTACTTTTTCCAAGCTTAAACTTTTTTCTGGGAATTATAAGTCTTAGATAAATTCATATGTAGAAGAAACTTGCAAGGGGAAAATGGTAAGGGCTTTCAAATCCTGGCTCTTATCCACTTCTGTTGGAATCAATATCCACCATGGTGATATTTATACAGGGTGGCAAGGTCCAGACCCAACTATTGTGTGGTTTAAATAAATAGGGCACAGAAAGCCTGTCTTTCAACTCTCTAATATGCTAGAATCTTCCTTGATTACCTACAGGGGCCACTGTGGAGAATATGCCTAAAACATACAACATATTGACTTGCCACAACACCTAGATTTTACCATTACCAGTTATACTGGGTATTGTTTTCTTGTATAAATATGATCACCTTTACTGAGTTGCAAGCTCCTTGTCTTCTACTTTTTGTATTCATGCTTGGCATATTGTAGGTACTAAATATGTCAGTGCTGGCTGATGGACCAGTTCATTTGTAATAGGTAGTGCTCTCTTTCTGACTCTCTTTAGAAAAAAAAGTGACACAATCTACATTCAGATCTTAAAATCTAACTTTTACTATGTTTAAAATCAATTTTCCTTTTAAGTTATTTATCACCTAAAAAATGAGTGACTTACAATAGTAACCATTTTCCAGTTCTGTAGTCTGATCCTGGCTCATCGGACAGTGCTTCTGCTGCTCTCTTCCAGGGTCACTTATGAAGTACGGTCATCTGGAGGCTTCACTGGGACCAGATAATCCAAATTAGCCCATGTAGGTGAGGGTGACACCTCTTATGGGACAACTGGAACAGCTTGGGGTCTGGATAAACCTCTGTCTCTCCATGATATCTCTCCGGCAGAGTTCCAGACTTAACACGATAGCTCAGGACTCCAAGAAATAAACATGGAAGCTGCAGTACTTCTCCAAGTCTAGGCTCCGGAAGCTTCCCATGTAATTGCTGCTGCATTCTTCTGACCATAACAAGTTTTAATGCTATAATCCCAGAGGATGGAAGTAGATTCTACCTGTTCATGGGAGAAGTGCATGTGTATCAAAAGACAGGAGGATTTTGGCCATTATCTTTGCAGGCAATCTGCCACATTTCCCAGCTGGAGAGACTTGGTATTGTGTGTTAAGTCCTGCATTGTAAAATGTTTGACACAGAGTAAATGCTCAAAAAATAGTAACTGATTGATTGTATGGGTGCTTCCTGAAGCTGAGAGTATCAAAAACCAGGAAGGTGACATTGGCAACACTGGGGATTAAACTTCACAATTTTTTCAAGAGTTTAGTGCTAAGTCCCATGATGTTAAGACCAATTCTACCAGTCATGATGAAATCTTTCACAGGCTCCAACCAATGTTGCTCTCAGTCCATTTTATTATAATAAAAATACATTAAAACGTCAAAAGAGGACGGGATTAAAAAAATGTGGTACGTATACACGATGGAATACTACGCAGCCATAAAAAAGAACAAAATCATGAATTTCGCAGCAACCTGGATGGAACTAGAGTCTATAATACTGAGTGACCTCTCACAGAAACAAAGATCCGAGTATCACATGTTCTCACTAATATAATGGACCTTAAACATCCAATGCAATACTATACGAAAATGACTGACCGTACTGGGAAACTATGGTGGGGGGAGGGAGATGGGATTAACAGTAGCAAATATCTGTCTGGGAACGGGGAAATACCCCATATCAACAGGGTGCCTGAATGAAACGCAATTGTATACCTAACCCTTAAATGTACCCCACAACTTCACAATAAAAACAAACAAACAAAAAAAAAAAAACAAGATCTCACTTATCCTTTTATAAAATATCTGCTTACCATGTCAGACAGCTTCAGATCATTATATTTTCCTCAAATTCTGTTGGTCCCACCTATTAGATATTGCTCAAATGTGCTCATTCCTCTGTACTCCCATTCCTCATCCTCCCCTCCTATCGTATTATGAGAGCTTTCTTACTTATCTTCCAGCCTCCAGCCTTATTCTTCTTCCATGCTACTACCAGCATGATTTTTCTAAAATGGCCATCCAACATGGCATTCTGAAACCAAGAGGATGAAGTTTCAGCACTTCAGCAGAGTGCTCAAATCCTTTTACCACCTAGTCCCTGCCTATCTCTCTGGTCATACCTAACTCTGCTTTCTGCTTGCATTCTTTACTTCAGGCATGCTAAATTTTAGTGTTTGAAATTCCTCAAATAGGCTTTTCTGTTTTAAATGTCTGTATCTTTGCATACACTCTCCCCTAGACCTGGAATGCCTCTCTCTCGACCAGTAACATCCACTGATGAAAATTACTATTAATGCACACACCAGCTCTTTGAAGGCTTATTACACACTAACCCATGCAATTATATAAAATGATTTAAAGGTAACATTTCTGACCTGTTTCAGCCTGGAGCAATATTTAATTGTATCATAGAGGGTCAAAGATATTGTTGGTTCCTACAAAAAATCTGGTCCTCCTTCTCATTCTTGCTAAAAGACTTCGATTTGGCTCATATTCTCACATTTTCTATGCTGCTGGGGCAATAGGTCCCAACTCTATAAGGAAAACCATCATTGGCCCAAGTCATGATTTAGTCATGGGCTTATCATGCAATTCTGGTCAATGCAGAGAGTAGAACTCTGTAGAAGGCTTCCTTGGAAAGCCTTCTCCACTAGTAAAAGAAGGCACACAAGGAATAAATGACCTTTCTTTCCTTCTGTTGGATGTTGTCTTGTTTGTCTATGAGAAACCACTACTTGGTAAAAACATAATGAAGATGATGGAATTTAAAGTTGAAAGGAAATTGGGTCCTTGATAATATCACTGAATGGCAGAATTAAGAAGCTCTGGGACTGACCTACATCTAGATCTTTTGGCGTGAGACACAAGTTCCTTTATTGTTGATGTGATTTTAATTTGGATTTCCTGTTATGTGCTGGTCCAAGTTGAGTCATATGCTCTTGTGAGAACTATTGGCCTATGACTGGGAATATAGTGATGAATTTATTCAAAGTTATATGCCTCATCCCTGGAGTCTATTGTATATTATATAATGCTGTATTTTTAGATCATTATTTGTGCAATTCATATTTATGAATTCACCTACTTGCTAAAATGACCTCCCAATCAATTCTTCCAGTGCTTTCATGGCTATTCATGGACATATGCAAACTCATCATGAACACACAGGTACCCAGTTGAGATTGAAGAAGGTGATTCTCTACTTTCTTATTTCAGATTTCATACTGTAAACAAGTATGCTTTTTTGAAATCTATCTGGTGCCATGCTTTTAATGTTTTGTACTTTCTCTTAATCATTTTGCTGTTTAAAATGCTCTCCAGGCATAGTGCTAACTGCTGTTTAATGTTTCTGAGAACAAGAAGGCTATGATATTATTGGGGACAATATGTGTGTTAGATAAGTTTTGTTCAGGTATGATCTATTGAACTCAGTGCAATGTTAATGAGTCAACAATATTTATTAAACATTTAATTTTTATTAAAAAGGCATCTTTAAACAGAAACACACATAAGACAAGGTTATGGATTGATCAGTTGATAAAAATGTTATGGCCAGGAGCTTGTAGGAACCTAGCCCTATTGTTTCCCTATGAACAATGCTTCTATATTCACTAATTCAGTGTTTGTGGTGACTTTATAGGACAGAACTACCACTATTAAGAGATCCAATCAATTATATAAGGTAGAAGTGAAAATAATCATGTTAATATGACAGAAACTTATCTGGGAACATTCTGGAAGACTTCATAGAAAAATGACATATCACCTTGGTGTGGGAAGAGCACCGGGTACACAGAAGATGGATGTGTGGAACCATGGTGAGGAATGATGGGAAGACGTGACTTTTCTCAGGTTGACCAAGTCAGGGGTTTCAGGAAGAAGACTGGGAAGGTAGACTGGCATGAAATTTTCAGAGCTCTTCTATATCAGTCTAAGGAATTTGGGTAATTTTTTGGTGAAGCCTACTCCTCCACTATTCTCTAACTTACAAATAAGCCTCTGTGGCTGTGTTAGTTCCAACTTGTGACCCTCCTGATTAAGGTCACACATCTAGTCTGTTCTCCCTAGCTCCGTTGTTAGTCTATACCAGTGTGATTTTTCCTTCTAAGAACTTGGAATTGGAACTGGAGTCACTAGGCAGACTTGGTTAGAACTTGAATTGGGAGGACATAAATTTTGACAAGGAGAGAGATGGGGTGGGGGGGAGAGAGAGACAGACAGACAGACTACTAAGGATTGAATTTTGTTTCCCCAAAAATTCATATGTAGAAACCCTAGTCTCTAGTGTGACTATATGTGGATACAGGGTCTTTAAAGAGATAATTAAAATCAATGAAGTCATTATGGCGGGACCCTGATCCAATAGGAACTGTTGTCCTTACAAGAAGAGAAAGAGATACCAGGGATGAACATGCCATATGAGGACATAGCAATAAGGTGGCTATCTATAAGCTAAGACAGGCCTCAGATGAATCCAAACCTGCTAACATCTTGATCTTAAACTTCCAGTCTCCAGAACTGTGAGGAATATAAGCCCCCAGTCAGTGGTATTTTGCTATAGCAGCCCTATCAAATTAATATACAAAGACAGACTGAGGGAGAGAGAAAACAAAGGGAGAGGGAGAAATAAAGAGAAGCAGGGACACAAAACTAAGGGAGGCCAGAGAAAGAAATGGAGAAGGTGAATGCCCTGATTGTTAGATGATTTTCATTTCCTGCTTCACGTCCGTTATAGGCTCGGATATGCTTCTTGTCCTTGGGTTCTATGGATTCCCTCTATATCCTTATGGCATCCTGGTTTTTTTCCCCCTCAAGTTATTACTAATGAGTCTCTGTTATTGGCAAGACAAATGAAGAGGGGCACATATAGATGGTTATGATTTTTGCTTTAGGCTGGTTGATTTTGTGGTACCAGATAGAGTTGCCCAGTAAGCAACTCAGGATTAAACCTCAAGGTAGAAGAGAGACCACATTACCTCTTAAGGACCCAATCTCGTGAAGAAAAGAACCACTCTAGCCTAAACACTTAGCCCCTGAGTCTGGAACATAGAAGGCATTCAATAGTCATGTACTAAATTAATGAATGATGATTGACTTGCTACATAATAGTAGACTTTGCTTTTCACAGTAATAAACTTTGCTTTTGTGAGACCTCGATGATTTTTGTTCTGAGCAATAATTTTCTCCTAAGGCCCTGTTAATGGAAGAGTACCCTCCCTGGAGTGGTATTTCTTTTTTTCTTGCTAAGTCCTTTCACAAAAATCACCAACATTAGCTAATTTTCTTCTGAATTTTTTGTCTTTCCTAAAAGTGGAACAGGATAAGAAGTTGTAGTTTCTTTTAAGCATTTGATATGTAAACTTCAGTATATTTGCACTCTGGGCTGTTGGGATTTATATATAGGTTTTGAGAATTAACATTGGTTAATAACAACCTCAGCTCAGAAATAAAGCTCATTTGAATTGCTTTTTAAGCTGCTCAATGAATTTCTAAGACTTGCCTCTTTCCAGGTGTTTTCTCTTTGGGCCTATGAGCCTCGAATGTAACTTTAAAAACAAATTGGGAGACATGTATTTGCCAATACATTTAGTTGGGGGCAGAGATTTGGGGTGAATCTGTAGAACCTCCCACTACACTGAAGTGAAAGTTAAGGAAGAAGATTAAAGGGACAGAATTACAGAAGTAACTGATTTGGAAAAGACATATGGAAGATTGAAGGACATAGTGGTTATGCTGGGGATTAAGAAACATAAGTGCTTTTGGCCACTCTACTTGCTTTGAAAACCACACAAAACAGTTTTTCCATTTTACTTCAGGCTTGGAAGCTCTACATTCAGGATAACTTCAAACAGATGTGTTTGCTTTCAAATGTTCTCCCAAAAGACCATGCCTGCCTCTTTGCAGAGGAAAGTGACACACAACCCCCGGAACTGGAGGTCCTTACGTGATAGTGTCATTTAATCTTATTTCCCTCCAGATTGGGAAATAGTCAAACCCAAATCAAGTCAACCAAAAATGGCTTGAAAAACATATGTCTAGTTCCATAAAACTGAAAAGCAAAATTAAAAGTGGTAATTCAAAGATGTCATTGAGCTTCAGGAAAGAAAAAGGTGAGAGAGGCAGAAGGTGAGACAGAAGACCTGTTTTTAAAACCCCTGGATTTTTCTTGTTTAATTGGTATTTTACTCTTGTAGTTTTTGACTGGAGTCCTTTGTAATGAGGGCTGGGCACATTCTTTGTCTCATTCTAAGGTGCTGGCTGTAGTTAAAACACACTTCCACCACTACTATCACAGCATCACCATCATCATCACTGTCATTAAAACCATCAGCATCACTACCACCAGCACCATACTACCACCACCACCACCACCACCATCACCACCATCATCACCACTACTATCACCAAAAAACCACCTTCAATGTTTGAACGTAGATCTAGGCTAAACGTGAGGACAAAATGTTAGCATGCAGAAGTCAGCCCTCCCTGGATTTATATTTACTCATTCTGTTTAAGAGGATTAAAATCCTAATTTAACAGTCATCTGTTACAAAATCCCTGCAAATCATCTCTTCTCTTATGTCAAGGATTATGCATCAAAGTCTGAGTTTGTTTGGCATTTTACTCCACAATTCAGTCAAGCCTTACTTGAGGAATTTAATTTATTTCAAGTCTACAGCTCATTGATGTTTCTTGCATTCTTACCTATGTTCTTTGTATTTACTTTGGCTGATGCTTCATCACATAGCTAGACGAAAGGAAATAGCTCTGTGTTTTCTAAGTTGCTAACGCTAAAGGGAGCACTTAATCTTTCGACTATCTTGAGGAGAAATCCAACTTCAAGATATGTGCCAGCAAACACATGGATTCTTTGGGCTGAAATTTTCAGGGGTCATGAATAATGTCTGGTGCAGAGCATACTTAATAAATAGAAATCACATAGCAGAATTAGCCTTGTTTCAACATTTGAAAACGAACTTTTGGTACTATTTTTAGAGTTCTTTGTACCTTTTGAGAAATGTGCTTCCTTTCCCCTCTTAGTTACTGTGATAACAGGAATAATATTGATTTAAGTGCAAAGTTTATCAACCACTTTCTTGATACTGGTATTCTGCCAGGCAATTTAAGATTCATAAGCTCATTCAGTTCTTCAAGAAAATTACGAGGTAGGTGAGTGGCTCTGCACAGTGCCTGACACATAGAATGTGCTGGAGAAATGTGAGCTATGATTACAACTATTATAATGCTTTGACCCAGAGGAGTTATATCACATGCTTCTGGTCCCACAGCTATAAATGTTAGGGTCAGAATTAAAATCCAGTTCTATGTGACTCTGAAGCCCAATTTCAACTCACCAGGAATATTCCCCTGTGACAGATCTCACAACTATACTATGGGTTATCAAGGACTAGTATTGATTCACTCTTTTTTTTAAGGATTTTCTTTTTTATTTATGAATTTCTTTGGAATACAATACATTTTAAATTATTGGCCCAAGAGGAAGATAAAATAGATTATTTTTGGCAAATGTTGCCCTCATTCATGAGAGACACTTCATTCTAAGCCAGGCTGATCTCTTCACAATCCACTGACTCTCTGAAAATAAGTCCAAGCAAGTGCATCTGCCTTATTGAATTGGTTTGGAATCATGGAGATAAAATTAAAATAGGAAATAAAACATCAATTTTCTTCCATCATTATTTTATTTATTTTTCTCTTTAGGCAAATGAAATCACATTTATAGGGACACATAAAGTGAATTTTAAAGATAATTATGTCAAACAATTTAAGGAATTGTTTAAAATGATAAAACAGTTCTGCAAAACTAAGGTTTGGCTTAGTTTGTTTGAATTAGATTGTATTTTATAATTTAGAATTAGTTTTAATATATAAAACCTCATGTCAGTTCACAATAAAACATTACATTAAGAAAGAACAATGTGTTCTTGTATTACTATTTGATATCAATACCTAAGAGTATAATGTAAATATGTGCGTGTAATGTGTTTTTTTTCTCTTTTAATGTTTATTTTGAAATTGTGGGGTACAATTCAAGGTTAGGTATACAAATGTTCATTGTGCAAGTACCCTTCTTGATGAGGTGTGTCACCCCTTCCCCAGGTGGATATTGACTGCTGTCAATCCCAGCTGTCTCTCCCCACTCCCTTCCCCGCAGTTTCCCGCAGTTTCCTGTTTTCAATCCCTTTCCTAATATGGTAGTTGTTCAAGGTCCATTTATGAGTGAGAACATGTGAATACTCATCTCTTCGTTTCTGTGAGAGATCACTCAGTATTATAAGCTCTAATTCCATTCACATTGCTGTGAAGTTCATGATTTTGTTCTTCTTTATGGCTGCATAATATTTCATTGTGTATATGTACCACATTTTTTTTTTTGAGTTGGAGTCTTACTCTGTCACCCAGACTGGAGTGCAGTGGCTGTTCCCGGCCACCACAGCCTCGACCTGCTGGGATTCCGGCAATCCTTCTGCCTCAACCTTCTGAGTAGCCGGAATTACAGGCATGTGCTACCACGTCCGGCCGATTTTTTGATTTATTGTAGAGATGAGGTCTTGCTGCCCAGGTGGGTCTTGAACCCACGGGCTCAGGCAATCCACTCACCTCAGCCTCCCAAAGGTGCGGGATTACAGGCTGAGCCACCGAGCCCGGCTTGTACATTTTTTTTATCCAGTTCTCTTTTGATGGGCACCACAGTTGGTTCCATGTTCTTCCTATTGTGAACAATGCTGTGATAAACATACGTGTGCAGGTATCTTTTTTATAGAGTGAACTGAGTTCTTCTGGGTATATTCCCAGTAGGGGGATTGTGGTTGATCCACTCTTATTCTATTCCCAGGCCTCTTAAGAATAATGGGTTGAGAGGACATTCTATAACTTTGGAACAAAACTAAGTTAGACCCAAGGGAGTGGACTTGAAATCTTTGATTAGTCCAAGTAGCACTGTTATTTACATACAGCCAATTCTAGGAAAAATAGGTAGCTGGCAACTTTCTTTGAAGCAACTTCTTTCCCATAATCTGTACACACACACACACACACACACACACACACACACACACCCCTATTCCATCCCTGTGTCTCTAGTTCTTGCCTTTCTCTTCTCCTTAGCCTCCCAAGGTTCCCGCTAATACTAGAATTGAGAGGTAGAAAATTCCTCCTTCTCTACTTCAAGTGGAAAACTTTGGGCCAGTCCAGAGTGGGCATTGATGACCCGCAGGTCCAGCAGGAACTGATGGGCTTACATGAAGAGTGAACTCTCTGAAGTCCTGGAGGAGATGCTCTTCTTCAGAATATAGTCCCTGACTCAAAGGATCTTGACAAGCTTTTCAGTCTTGACTGAGCCAATCAGCTTGTAAATATTTTCATATTAAAGTTTTGACTTTTTATTTTGAAATAACTATAGACCCACAGGAAGTTTCAAAAACTGTGGAGTCCTGTGTACCCTCCCTGCATCTTCTCCCAATAGTCACAGCTTACATAATTATTGTACAACATCAGGAAATTGACATTAGTACAATATTGCTACCTAAACATATTGTTACAGACCTTAAGCAGATTTCCCAGTTTTTATTTGAACTCATTTGTGTGTGTGTGTGTGTGTGTGTGTGTGTGTGTGTGTGTGTGTGTGTGTATAATTCCACGCAATTTTGTCTCATGTATGGTTTCCATCACAACCAAATTCCCAACTGTTCTATCCACAAAGAGTGGCCCTTTGACATGCCATTGCACACACCCACTCCCCTTACATCCCTGTCTCCTGGCAACCACGAAATTTTTCTCCATCCCTATAATTCTGTCATTTCAAGAGTGTTATATAAATGGGATCATATAGTATAGAATCTTCTGAGAGTGGCTGTTTTCATTCAGCATAAAGCCCATGAGATTTGATCAAGTTACTTAATGTCTCAGTAGTCTATTTTTTTATTGATAAGTGGTAAACCATTGTGTGAATATACTACAGTTTAACTATTTGAAGGACCTTTCTGCTGTTTCCAGGTTTTGATTGTTACAAATAAAGCTGCTACTAATATTTGTGTGTAGGTTTTTACATAGAACCCATGTTTTCACTTCACTGGGATCAATGATGTGGAAGGCAATTGCCGTACCATGTAACAAGTATGTTTAGTTTTATAAGAAACTGCAAAATTTTTTTCCAGAATGGCTGTACCATTTTGCATCTCCTCCCACTTTCTGAGAGATGCAATATGTCTTCCACCTTGCCAGCATTTGGTATTATCATTATTTTTTGGTTTTAGCTGTTCTAATAGGTGAGTAGTGACATCTCAGGTATCTCATTATAGTTTTGACTTGGAATTTTCTAAATGGCTAATGATGTTGAACAACTTTTCAATATCATTATGCTAGTGGTTCATCTTCTTTGCAATATCTTCTTTGGTGAAATGTTTGTTCAATTTAGGTTATGCTGTGATGGTAGTCTTTTCTTTATCTTGATTGCACTTATACAGTCTTTACCACACAGCCTAATAAAGGACAATTAAAGTTATGAGTACTTATTTTACTATTTGTTTTCACCTACATGGTGCTGTATTTATAGTCTAAGCCTCCAACAGTTGTAACAAGAACACACTATTCTTTTATGTCCCATTAAAGAAGAAAAAAAAAATGCTACATTAAAATATGGCCCACCATCAAAAATAACCCACACTGCTTTTAGAGATGCTAAAATGTGAGGTCAATTTGTATCTTAAAATGGGAAAAGAGAATATATTATGTAGATCTCACTTTTATAGATGGGCTTGGTGAGGTTTGAGGTACGTACACATCAAGGTCATCCCTGGTGGTAGAGTCAGACTTTGCATAGCTACCAGGATCTGGCCTAATCAGAAAGCTCCTTCTGTCCTTTAGTCTATAATAGTCTTGTGTATGTTGCTTCTGTCTCCTTGGGTTGTTAGAAGCTTCAATTGCAAATAATTACCATATGATTTAGCAATCCCACTTCTAAGTATAACCCAAGAGAGCTGAAACAGGTTTCTAAGAGAAACTTGTACACCTATGTTCATAGAAGCATTATTCATAATAGGAAAAGGTAGAAACAACCCAAGTGTCCTTCAGTAAGCAAATGGAGAAACAAAATGTGGTGTATACATATAACAGAATATTATTCAGTCTTACAAAATGAAGAAAATTCTGACACTTGCTATGTCATAGGTGAACCTTGAGGACATTATGCTAAGTGAAGTAAACTGGTCACAAAAAGACAAATACTGTATGATTCCACTTATTTGAGGTACCTAGAGGAGGCGAATTCATGGAAACCAAAAAGAAAAAAAAAGATGGTTGCCAGGGGCTAGGGGGAGGAAGAATGGGAGTCATTGGTTAATATGTGCAGAATTTCAGTTTGAGAAGATAAATCCTGGAGACAGATGGTGGTGATAGTTGCACAACATTGTGACTGTCCTTAATACCACTGAACTGGGCACTTACACATGGTTAAAGTAGTACACACACTTCACATTATATATATTTTAACACAATATGAAAAGCTTCTTGAAGACAGAGACCATGACTTGTGCTGGCACATGCAGATGCTCAGTGCGCAGGTGATATTGGGTTGTTCAGGAAGGAATCCCTAACCTCAGGAGCTCGCCCTCTCCCTGGAGTGTTCCCCAGTACACACATCCATGCCTAAAACAGAGATGAGCCACTAGGAGGTGCCGGCACTGTGGAAGAGGCTCTGTGGCAGGACTGAGGGGGCTCTAGTGAGGGGAAGGCTTCTCCTGAGACAGAACAGATAGGAGGGTTTCGTGAAGCTCCAAATTAGGCTGAACCTGAAGGGGAGCACGGAAAGGACAGTGATTGGAGGGAAAGCATGCAATTTCAAAGTGTACAAATGAGAAGAAGAAACTGCCTAAAAGACCTGAGCGCAGGGGGTGGAGTATATGGAGAGAGCCAGTGTGGGTGGGGGGATTGTGGAGGAATGGGGAGAGATGGCCCAGAAAGCAGGAAGGAGGGTTTGTCTGTCTGTCTGTCCTTCTGTTTATTTATAATTGTGGCAAGATACACATAAAATTCAGCATTTCAACCATTTTTAAGTGTGCAGGTCAGTGGAGTCAAGTACATTCACATAGCTGTGCAACCATCCCTCTCCAGGGCTTTTCTATCTTCCCAAACTAAAACTCTGTCCCCGTGAAACATCAACTTCTCACTCCTCATTGCCCTTCGCCCACTCTGACCCTGGCAAGAGAGGCTAGTTTTAAACTAGCAATTAAGAAAAAGACTTCAGGTCTGGAGGCCTTGTGTGGGGCATTTATTTATTTCTTTTTTTTTAAAGATGTGGGATAAAATTCAGGGTTAGATATACAAATGTCCATTATACAGGCACCCTTGTTGATGAGGTGTGGCCCTCCCTCCCCTGGCAGTTTCCCACTACTGCCAATTCCTTTCTTATAGTATTATGATAATTGTTCAAGGTCCACTTATGAGTGAGAACATATGGTTCTCTGTTCTTTGTTTCTGTGATAGATCACTGAGTATGATAGACTCTAAATCCGTCCAAGTTGCTGAGAAGTCCATATGTTTGTCCTTCTTTATGGTTGCATAATATTCCATTGTGCATATGTACCACATTTAAAAAAATCCAGTCCAGCTTCGATAGACAGCATGGTTGGGTCCATGTTTTTACTATTGTGAATAGTGTTGTAACAAACACTCATGTGCAGGTATCTTTTTGGTAGAATGACCTGAGTTCCTCTGGGTATATTCCCAATAGCGGGATTGCTGGGTCATAAGGATGATCAATTTCTAGTTCTTTCAGAAATCACCACACTGTCTTCCAAAGAGGTGGCACTAGTTTGCATTCCCACCAGCAGTGTAGAAGCATGCATTTTTCTCACTAACATCTGTTGTTTGTTTTGTTAATGATGGCCATTCTTACTGGGGTTAGGTGATATCTCAATGTGGTTTTGATTTGCATTTTTCTGATGATTAGAAAGGCTGAGCACTTTGTCATGTGTCTGTTGGCTACCTGTATATCTTCTTTTGAGAGGTGTCTATTCATATCTTTTGCAATGGGGCTGTTTGTATTTTTCCTTTCAGTGCATTTGAGTTCCTTGTAGATCCTAGATGTTAGACCTTTGTCAGATATACAGTTGACAAATATTTTTTTCCATTCTGTGGGCTGTTTCCCCACTCTCTTGATGGTTTCTTTTGCTTTGCAGAAGTTTGTCATTTGATGGTCTCACTTGTCTATATTATCTCTTATGGTATAGGCACTTGGGGTTTTGATTCAGGAATTGGTTGCCAGTTCCAATTTCCATAAGGGAAATTCCACTGCATTTTGTAAGATTCTTATAGTTTGAGGTTTTATGTTTAGGTCTTTGATCCATTTAGAGTTAATTTTTATGTATGGTGATAGGTAGAGGTCCTGTATCAATCTTCTTCACGTGACCAGTCAGTTTTCCCAGTACCATTTACTGAATAGGTTCTCCTATCCCCACTGGTTGTTGTTGGATGCTTTGTCAAAGATGAGTTGGTTGAGAAATTGAGGCATTGGTTCTGGAATCTCTATCCTGTTCCATTGGTCTATGTGCCTGTTCTTGTACCAATACCAGGTTGTTTTGATTATTGTAGCCTTATAGTAAAGTTTGAAGTCTGGAAGTGTGATACCTCCTGCTTTATTTCTTTTGATAAGGATTGTTTTGGCTATTTGAGGTCATTTATGTTTCCATATGAAATTTGGTATTGTCATTTCCAGGTCTGAGAAGAATGATATTGGCAATTTAATGGATATTCCATTGAATCTGTAGATTGTCTTTGGTAGGATGGACATCTTGACAATGTTGATTCTTCCTATCCATGAGAATGAAGTATTTTTCCATTTGTGTCTTCTTGGATTTCTTTGAGCAGTTTTTTGTGGTTCTCATTGTAAAGTTCTTTCACTTCTCTGGTTAGGAAGATGCCGAGGTATTTCATTTTTTTGTGTGGCTCCTGTGAATGGGATTGTGCTTTTTATTTGGTTCTCTGCCTGCTTGTTGTTGGTGTATAAGAACACAACTGCAATTTGCACATTTATTTTGTACCCTGGGACTTTACCAAAGTCCTTTATCAGTGCAAGCAGGTTTTTGAAAGAGTCTCTTGGATTTTCAAGGTATAGGATCATACCGTGAGCAAAGAGGGATAACTTGACTTCCTCTTTTTCTAATTGGACATCCCTGATTTCCTTCTCTTGTCTAATTGCTCTAGCTAGGACTTTAAGGTCTTAAGATGTTTAGGTTGCAAGGAGCAAACTACTCTGGAGTTATTTCCCATGAAGGGTCTCTGTGGTGAGGAGCCATGAAATCCCCAAACTGCAGACACCTCTCTAATGCCCTCAGAGTGACTTAGCTTCCCTCAGTGTATTCAACTGACGATTACTCTATTCAGGCTCTGGAATAGCAGCTGCTGAGAGACTGTGGGGTGACCGGGTGATGAAAAATGGCTCTAAGGAGGCACATGGGGGCAGCAGTGCTGGTCTGCAAAGGAGTAAAGGGAAAGGGGGGTACAATGGTATTCAGAGAAGACCCTTTTGCCTAGTTGGTGGCCAGGGAGACCATTTTAGGGCTGTTACAGAGGCCCATGCATGAGAGGAAGGGTCATGTGGAGGAGAGCCTGAGCCCCAGAGTATGCCAGGGACTAAGGAGCTGAGAGGTACAGTCCCAAGGGTGAAGATCAAGTAGGTAGAGGCCCAGCCAGGCCCAAGGTTTGAAGTGGCAGATTGGGCATGTGATCTATAGGGAATGGCTGTGTTCTCCTGAGAGCCTTTGTCATGTAGTTACTTCCTTTAATCCTCGTAACAACCTTCTAAGGTCAGGCAACACCCACAAGGGGTCTCTGATGGAAGATGGATATGAACTTGAGAACTCATGCTTTCATGGTAGCATGACCTTGGGAAGTCACAAACTCCTCTGAATCTCAATTTCCTCATTCGTGAAATGGGAGAAAGTCACAGGACCTACCTTACAGGGTTGTGCTAGGAAGCAGCATTAAGAAGCCTAAGATGTGGTCTACGAAACCCTCTGCAAAGGAGAACGCAGAGGGTCTCTGGCTCTCTCCCTGGGGGCTGCAGACCCCAACGTCGGCAGCCTGCTCTTCACACGGAGCTCGCCGTCACCACTGCTGGGACATCGCAGCGGTCTGGACAGCCACTGCAGCTGCAGACACAAAAGCCGCTGGTGCCGCCGCCACCTCTGTGGCAGCCATAGCTCATCGCGCCACCCGTGCCTGAGGTGATCCTCGACATCAGTCCTTGAAGCCCCTGCAGGCAAGATCTGCTGGGATTGCTGCCACCTCTGCCGCCATTGTGACATCCTGCTGGCCGTGGATCTCCTCCCGTGAGCCCTGAGACAGGCTTCCATCTCTGGCCTCTGCCGGACCCCTGTCCAGCTCCACCCTCTCTGGGGCGAGCAGCCGAGATAGTACCACCTGCTGGCGATTCAAGGTAACAACACCGAAACGGGAGAAACAAGCTTGAAAAACAGACACAGACCAGATTTGAGTGGTGAACGGAGGGTGATCTGAACTGTCCTTCACAGCAGGCCGGGGGCAACTGACCCTAACTGCAAACTAATTTACCAGCTTGAAAAGACAGCTAGAAATCAGAGCTGAACGGATATTGGACTTAAATGAAAAGTCTCAGAGTGTGCTCGATTGATTCTGTTAGTTTAATGACTTAATTCTATTCCTACTATTTTGCTCCTTTTTTTCTTTTCTTTTCCTCTTCCTTTTCTTCTCTTTTCTCCTCTCTGTAAACCATATCTTTGTATAGAGGAACAGCACACTAATAAGGTGGTTGGTTAGCTTGTATGTTAGCATCATTATATGTTTTATTTTTTTTGTATGGGAGTTGGTTAGTCTGTAGCCATGGTCTATTGTTTTTATCTGTTTCAGTTTAGGTCTCTCTCTGCATTTGTTGGTACACTCATCTGTTTCCCCCCTTACGCCTCTCTCTCCCCACGCCCCTCTTACCCCCACTGTCTACTCCATTCTCTTCCCTCTGCTAACCACATTTTATTTCAGGGAGTAAACCTACAGCCCCACTGCATGGACAGATTCCAAGGCAGTGGGAATTGGGCTTCAGATTATCCGTACACCTGTCAGC
>NW_007098163.1:97905-99434 GCF_000164805.1 Carlito syrichta | reverse complement strand
AGAAAACAGATTCCGGAACATAAACAATGAAGAGCCCCCAGAATGACTGGTCACATGCAACAAACCCAGACATCAAGACATTAATAGAATTAAAAAAAATTGAGGAGAGACAAGAGGAAAATAGGAAGGAGCTGATGTCAGAAATAACAGCAGTAAAGAATACTGTGATGGAAATAGATAACAAACTAATAAGCATGGAAAGCAGAATTAGCCAAGCAGAAGAAAGAATCCCAGAGCTCGAAGACCAAAACACAGAACTAACCAAACTGTCAAAAGTATAGAAAAGAAGCTCAAAAAGACAGAACAAAACCTTCAAGAGATGAATGATCACTCCAAGAGATCGAACCTAAAAGTAATTGGCCTTCCTGAGACAGAGAAAGAAAAAAGAGGCCACACTGGAACAAACATTTCATGAAATCATTCAAGTAAACTTCCCTCATCTCATCAAGGATGAAAAAATTCAAACACAAGAGATTCAGAGAACCCCTGCAAGACAACAAATGAGAAGACCAACTCCCAGACATATAATAATTTGCCTAAACAAAGTAGGTATAAAAGAAAAAATCCTAAAGACTGCAAGAGAAAAAGGTCAGACTACATACCAGGGAAGACCAATTAGAATCACAGCAGATTTATCTACAAAAGCCCTCCAGGCTAGGAGAGCTTGGAGCCCTATCTTCAAAGTTCTAAAAGATAAACAATTTCAACCGAGAATAACCTACCCAGCCAAGCTAAGCTTCATCAGTGAGGGAGAATTGAAATCTTTCCCAGATATCCAATCCCTAAGAACCTACGCTGCCACAAAACCACCTCTACAAGAAACACTGAAGAAAGTATTGAACACAGAAGAAAAGGAAAAAAGAACAACATTCTTCACAAGAGTACAGGAAAAAGATTAAAAACACGCATGATCCAACTCTAAAACCAAAAGAAATAGGAAGAACAACAGCTCTGTAAGAACATTATGATAGGGACCAACTCTCACATTTCAATAATTAGTTTGAATGAATGGACTAAATGCACCACTGAAAAGACATAGAATGGCAAAATGGATAAAATATCACCAGGCAACAATCTATTGCCTTCAAGAGACTCACCTCACTAGAAAGGACACTCACAGACTCAAAGTAAGAGGATGAGAAACAAATTTTCAGGCAAATGGAACACAAAAGAAAGGCGGAGTTGCGATATTAATCTCAGAAAAATACCCTTTAACTATCAAAAATTTAAAAAGATACAGAAGGCAACTACATAATGTTAAAAGGTTCAATCCATCAACAAGAAATATCCATCCTAAACATATATGCACCAAACATAGGAGCACTAACTTTCATAAAGCAGCTCCTAGGTAAACTAAAAAAAGATATCGAATCCAATACCATCATATCTGGGAATTTTAATACCCCACTCACAACCCTAGACACATCATCAGGACAAAAAATCAGCAACGAGATCCGAAACCTCAATGTGGCTCTTGATCAAATGGACTTAATTGATACCTACAGAACCCTCCATCCAAAGACCAGAAT
>NW_007098163.1:94429-97360 GCF_000164805.1 Carlito syrichta | reverse complement strand
AGACCACAAAAATTCTAATTTCAGCAGAAGAATCCAGATCACCAAAATAAAAGCCCAAATCCAGGACATAGAAGACAAAAATATAATACAAAAAAGCAATGAAACAAAAAGCTGGTTCTTCAAAAGGATAAACAAGATCGATGGTCCCCTAGCTAGACTGACCAAGAAAAAGAGAGAAAAAGCCCAAATAAATACAATCAGAAACACAAAAGATGAAGTCACATCTGATCCTGAAGAAATACAAAAGATCATCAGAGACTACTATGTACACTTGTATGGAAACAAACTTGAAAGCCTCAAGGAAATGGAAGGCTTTCTGTCATCACACAACCTGCCTAGGTTGAAACAAGAAGAAATTGAGACCCTAAATAGGCCAATTACAGTCAAGAAAATTGACTATGTAATAAGAAAACTACCTACCAAAAAAGCCCTGGACCAGATGGCTTTCCAGCAGAATTCTACAAGACATTTAAGGAGGAGCTTATACCAATCTTACTGAAGGTATTCCAGGCGATTGAGAAAGACGGAACTCTCCCCAAATAATTTTACGAAGCTAAAATCACATTGATACCCAAGTCAGGTAAAATCCAACAAAAAAAGAGAACTACAGGCCAATATCTTTGATGAACATAGATGCTAAAATTCTCAACAAGATCCTAGCGAACCAGATTCAACAACACATCTCAAAAATCATCCATCATGACCAAGTAGGCTTCATCCCTGGGATGCAAGGCTGGTTCAACATTCGTAAAACCATAAATGTAATTACATCAACAGATGTCGAAACAAAAACCACATGATTATATCATTAGATGCAGAAGAAGCTTTTGATAAAATCCAGCACCCCTTCTTGATAAAAACCCTCGAACAGCTAGGCATACGGGGATCATAACTCAAAATAGTAAAAACCATCTATGAGAAACCCACAGTCAGCATACTCCTAAATGGACAAAAACTGGAACCATTTCCCCTGAAAACTGTAACAAGACAAGGATGCCCACTCTCACTCCTCCTGTTCAATATAGTATTGGAAGTCCTGGCTAGAGCAATCAGAGAAGAAAAGGCAACCAGGGGTATTCAAATAGGAAAAGAGGAAGTCAAGCTATCACTCTTTGCAGATGACATGATAGTGTACCTTGAAAACCCCAAGAGAATCTATCAAAAACCTCCTTACACTGATAAAGGCCTTTGGCAAAGTCTCAGGATATAAAATAAATGTGCAAAAGACAATCACATTTTTTACACCAATAATAAACAAACAGAATCCCAAATAAAAACCACAATTCCATTCACAATAGCCACAAAAAAATGAAGTACCTTGGCATCTTCCCAACCAGAAACGTGAAAGACCTTTACAATGAAAACTACAAAACACTGCTCAAAGAAATCAAAGATGACACAAACAAGTGGAAAAATATCCCATGCTCATGGATTGGAAGAATCAACATTGTGAAGATGTCCATCTTATCTAAGGCAATCTACAGATTTAATGCAATACCCATCAAATTACCAGCAACATTCTTCTCAGACCTAGAAAAAACAACTCAGAAATTCATATGGAAACACAAACAACCAAGAATAGCCAGAACAATCCTCAGCAAAAAAAAACAAAGCAGGTGGTATCACATTACCAGACTTCAAACTTTACTATAAAGCTACAATCATCAAAACAGCTTGGTATTGGTACAGGAACAGGCATATAGATGAATGGAATAGAATTGAGATTCCAGAAGCAAAACCTCAATTTCTCAACCAACTCATCTTCAACAAAGCCTCCACTACCTACCACTGGGGAGAGGAGAACGTATTCCTAAATGGTGCTGGGAAAACTGGCTGACCACATGCAGAAGATTGAAACAGGACCCCTATCTATCCCCATACACAAAAATTAACTCTAAATGGATCAGAGACCTAAATGTAAAATCTCAAACCATAAGAATCTTAGAAAATGAAGGACATACCCTCATGGAAATTGGAACTGGCATCCAATTCCTGAACAAAACCTGAAACCCACAGGCCATAAGAGATAAGATAGATAAATGGGAACTCATTAAACTGACAAGCTTCTCCAAAGCCAAAGAAACCCTCAAGCGAGCAGGGAGACAGCCTACAGACTGGAAAAAAGTATTTGCCAACTCCAGGTCTGACAAAGGTTTAACATCTCGGATCTACAAGGAACTCAAATGTGCTGAAAAGAAAAAAACAAACAATCCCATTACACAATGGGCAAAAGATATGAACAGACACTTCTCATAGGAAGACATCTGAGCAGCCAACAGACACATGAAGAAATGTTCAACCTCATTAATCATCAAGGAGATGCAAATCAAAACCACACTGAGATACCACCTAACTCTAGTCAGAATGGCAATTATCAGTAACTCAAAAAATAACTGTTGCTGGAGAGGGTGTGGTGAAAAGGAAACACTCCTACACTGTTGGTGGGAGTGCAAACTAGTGCAACCTCTGTGGAAAACAGTGTGGCGATTCCTAAAAGCATATCCCCTCTCTTAATGAGAGAGCTACCTGGTACATGATGTTAGGGGAAAAAGGCATCACATGCCTCCCTGCCATGTATGTTATTAACGATGCTGTACAGTGCAGTGGGAGAGCCACAGCTTCAGAGAGTTACTCAAGTCAATGTCCTGCTGTGGGTCTGTTAAACACTGCACAAGCTGGCCAAGTGCAGAGGCTCACGCCTATAATCCCAGCATTTTGGAAGGCCAAGGTGAGAGGATTGTCTGAGCCTACAGGTTCGAGGCCAGCCTGGGCAACCAGGGGAGACCTCATCTCTACAATAATTCAAAAAATTAGCCGGGCATGGTGGTGTGTACCTGTAGTTCCAGCTACTTGGAAGACTGAGGTGGAAGAATCACCTGAGCCCAGCAGGTCGAGGCTGCAGTGGCCATGAGCATGCCACTGTACTCCAGC
>NW_007098163.1:93590-94409 GCF_000164805.1 Carlito syrichta | reverse complement strand
TGCAAATCAAAACCACACTGAGATACCACCTAACTCCAGTCAGAATGGCAATTATCAGCCAGGTTCTGTGGCTCAGCCTGTAATGCCGCGCCTTTGGGAGGCTGAGGTGAGAGGATTGCCTGAGCCCGTGGGTTCGAGACCCACCTGGGCAGTGAGACCTCATCTCTACAATAAATAAAAAAATCAGCCGGATGTGGTAACACATGCCTGTAATTCCTGCTACTTGGAAGGCTGAGGCGGAAGGATCACCGGAGCCCAGCAGGTCGAGGCTGCTGTGGCTGGGAGCACCCACTGCACTCAAATCTGGGCAACAGAGTGAGACTGTAACTCAAAAAAAAAAAAAAAAAGAATGGCAATTATCAATAACTCAAAAAATAACAGTTGCTGGAGAGGGTATGGCGAAAAGGGAACACTTCTACACTGTTGGTGGGAGTGCAAACTAGTGCAACCTCTGTGGAAAACAGTATGGCGATTCCTAAAAGCTCTAAATATTGACCTCCCATATGACCCCGCAATCCCTCTACTGGGAATAAACCCTGAAGAACTTAGATCACTCTATTAAAAAGATACCTGTACACGTATGTTTATCGCAGCATTGTTCACAATAGCAAGAACCTGGAACCAACAATGCTGTCCATCAAAAGAGGACTGGATTAAAAAAATGTGGTACATATACATGATGGAATACTATGCAGCCATATAAAAAAACAAAACCATGAATTTTGCAGCAACCTGGATGGAACTAGAGTCTATAATACTGAGTGATTGCTCACAGAAACAAAGATCTGAGTATCACATGTTCTCACTCATATAGTGGTT
>NW_007098163.1:77864-93570 GCF_000164805.1 Carlito syrichta | reverse complement strand
AAAAAAAAAAAAAGAAGAAGCCTAAGATGCCTAGGTAGGCATTTGGCACAGAGATGCTTAATCAGTGGTGGGGTGTTCTTAGGTTTTATCAGCACATTGAGTCAGCATTTTCCAAAGCTGCAAGCCCTCTTTGTCTTGGGCAGGATCCGCAGATGGTACTGCAAGATCTGCTCTCCGGTGCCCCCATGGATGCATCTTGATGGCCCTCCCTGGAGCATAGCTGGGACTATGGATGTGCTGGGGTCTCACTCCTGTGAATGGACCACTGATTCGCTGAGTTTGAGATAATCAAAAAGGAGATTGACCTGCTTACCACCTTCAGCTCAAATTGCATCATTCTCTCCCTTATTTGCTCTGCATGACTTTTCTCTGTTATTCAAACTTTTCAAAGTTCCTTCCCATTGTACATGGGAATGACACCATCATTTGTCTCCCTCATCCTCTGCAGCCTCAAACAAGGCTCTGCTTCTCTTGTTCATCTTTTGCAGTGACCACTTACCTCTGTGGTGGCACCTCTTCATCTTGATGCTGATTTTGACCACTTCCATTCAGGATAAAAAAAGTGTTGGAGATGAGATCGAGTAGGTTGGTGTCAATAGGAATTTCACTCAGCAAATAGGAACCAATGAAGAATTAGGAAGAGTAAATTTGCTGGTTCTAATAGAATTCGAGAGAATAGATTCAGGGTAGAAAAATCTCTCTACGGATTGATCTGTGGCTGCTAGTGATGAATTCCAGCTAAAACCCATGACCAATGGCCAGGGAAGTTTCTGTGCATTAAGGTAAGTACAGCCCCTGGGGGGAAGAAGGGCTCTCCAGAAACCGTTTCCCATTTCCTGGGGTGAACAGGAGATAGCTGAACTAAGAAGCAGGACTTTTTATGTGTGTGTGGGTAAGCAGGACTTTAATTATGACTTTCTTTGGTTGTTCTTGGGTGGTCATTCTCAAACAAGGGCAGTTCCACAGTCAATACATTCTGTCTCTACCCAGGGTTCTGATGAAACTCCTACCCTTTCCTCAAGGGTCTGGTTTGTAAAAAGTACAAACTTGCCCAGAGTCCATGGTTGGTTTTCAGAATTACTGTTTCAGACACTTTTTGGAAACCAATAATTTTTTTAGAATTCAATAATGCAAATCTTTGGGATCAGGAGTGTAAAGGAGGAAGCTTAGAGCTTGGCAAACCAGAAGAAGTTTAACAAATAGAGCAAGGAAAGATGTAAGGGTTTGGATGTAACATGGATCATTGGTTGGAGTGTCATAACCCAAGAGGACACAGTCTTCAACAGTACCTGGGGAAGTACTTGGATAGAAATGCCAATGCCCAGAAATAAGAAAAATGTTCACCTAGCCCGATGAAACTGCCACCTTGTTACAATGAATATGCATATATTGTAACATTTCCAGTAATAAAGTCCCTAAAGAAAATCTAGTAGCATTATTCCAGTGTTCTCTGTGGTCAAGATGGAAGCAAAGTGAATACCTATTAGCAGAGGAATGGCTGAAAAAATTGGGGTATATCCACACCATGGAGTTTTATGCAGTCACTAAAAAGGAGGAACAATCAGCCATCCTTGTCAACTCACCTGGAAGAATGTCCATGGGAAGTGTTTGAGTGAAGAAGGAAGGTATGGAAAGGCATGAATACTATGGCCCCATGTTTATAAAGCAAACAGTGAAAAGCTCAAAGTGGGTGTACATAGGACGGTTCAGAGATTCGGATGGTTACACAAGCATGGATGAAGTCCTGAAGGACACATGCCAACATGTCACTGCAGCAGGGGCAGGGAGGAGGTGCTGTGTTGACAGAGGACCATCTTTTTTCTTTTCTTTTTTTTTTTTTAACTGAAAACCCATTCTTGCTGAGATTGCTGTGTGTTACAATTCACATGTGATTGCAAGGTTCACAGAACAGGTAGTGACATTTGATAAGTTAAACTTCAGGGTAAACAAGTAGAATGTTGGTCCTAGCCATTTCAACTTGCCCTAGTGGATCTGAAAACCTGTTCTCCATTTATTAGCCATTTGCTCAAATGGGAGCTTGGACATATCTGAGCTTTCTCGGCTGGCAGGGAGGGGGCAAACAAACAAGATAAAGAAGACTGTGTTGACAATAAAACTTGATCTACATGATATGATCCCATTTATGTAAAGTTTATCTATCTATCTATCTATCTATCTATCTATCTATCTATCTATCTATCTGTCTGCAAAAGAAATTAGATAAATGAGCTTGCTCTCTCCTTTATCTTATGTCCAGATGGGTAGGAGATACATAAAGTAAAATATGTTGTCAAAAAAGTTTGTGGCAAATTAATGTGTAGATAATGAGTCTAGTTTCAAAAAAAGAAGCAATATCTCTGTGTCTAGATATTTGTTTACATCTGTTTTTATGTAAACAAGGAGAAATCAGGTTTTTAAGAAGAGTACCTTAGTGTTGCTTTAATGTAACTTTGTCTTCTGAAACAGATCAGAAGCTCATGGAAAAGTTCTGCTCACTTTGAAGGAAGCCAAAATGTTTCACTCCAAAATATACTTCTTTGACATATTTTCAGATGGCTGTTCAGAGGGCCTGCAGACAGAAGAAGCCCTGCAAAGTTGTCTTTTGTGGGGGAGATTTGTTTCTGTAGAGAGTCTGCATTGATGCAACCAGGTTTCTCCAAACCCTCCCTTCAATGGATCTAGGCGAGATTAACTGATCTTAACAGCTTTAAAGAGCTGAAAGAAATATTGGCCTTTATTATGTCTGTGGGTGCTACCTATGAGGTTCATCCAAATAACAAGACCAACTTGGCCAGTCGGACCTCTTCCCCTCCTCTCGTAACCTGTTTTGTTTGCTCCAAGTTCTCATTTTTTCTGTAACCCTAAGATGGTATAAAAGCATCAACTATTTGGTTATTTCTTATATTTTGTATAATTTCCATGCACATTAATACATTTGTATGCCTTGTCTCCTATCAATCTACCACGTGTGAGCTGATTTTTCAGTGAAACTTCAGAGGGCAAAGGGGAAGTTTTTCTTTGTCCACTACACTATCTGACTATCTTGCCCAGAAAGACGGCATGGCACAAGGTCCTATAGTTTGAGACAAAACATCTAATATAAATTTATTGGAGAGGGTCCTGTGTTGACAGAGGATTTTTTTTAATGGAAACCCCTTTCTTGCTGAGCTTGCTCTGTGTTACAATTCACATGTGATTGCGAGTTTACAGAACAGGCAGTGACATTTAATAAACTAAGCTTCGGGGTAAGCAAGTAGTTAGAACGTTGGCCCTAGCCATTTCAACTTGCCCTAGTGAATCTGTGAAGACTTATTCTCCATTTATTAGCCGTTTACTCTAATGGGAGCTTCTATATATCTGAGCTTTCTCAGCTGGCATTTAAGCTATGGCTCATCAGGGGATTATATAGTTAATCTTGACATGGGCTAGTGTTTCACAGACATCTGGAAAGTTGGAGTTCTGGGACGGCTGACATTTTTGTGGGCTGGGATATAAGAATTAGGATTATGGCAGGTATTTGGAACTTTCTTACCCTGTTTATTGAATGGGATGAGTGGATGGTCTTTTTCAGGTTCTCCAAGTCTTCTATATTTCTCTCTTTCTTGATGATGACACTCAGGACAGTAATTGCTGTCTCAGTGCATAACTAAAAATTTTAAGTCTATTCTGCATTAAGCATGCAATGGAAAAAACTGGAAACTTGTGTCCGATCTTCATCACAGTGTAAGTAAAGAAATGCATGCAGTGAGCGGATTTATTATAGCATTCTGTGAGCATCCTCTGGGGATTCAAAGTCTGGGCATTAGACAATCTACATGTGGCACCTGGGACAGTTAGGAGAAAGAGGTCCAAAGGAGAGCATTTCTGCCATGTCAGAGCTGACTGACTGGCTGGCTGTCTGTCTCAGTAGTGGACATCTACCCAGGGGCCCTTACTTCTAGTGGGAGCTGTGTGACTGTCTTTAGTCAGTGAGTAACCACTTCTTGGTCTAATATGATTCATAGCATGTTATGGGCTAAATTGTTCCCCCCCCCGCATCATATATTGATGTCTTAATCCCCAATATTGCAGAATGTTACTGTACTATATTTGGAGATAGAGTCTTTAAGGAAGTAGTTGAGGATTAATGAGGTCATTAAGGTGACTCCTAACTGTGGGATCAAGAAAAAACCTCTCCTTCGCTGTCTGAAGTTTCAGTGAAAAATTGACTGACAAAAGGCAGATTAATAGGAGAAAAGGGTCAGGTGCAGTGGCTCACACCTGTATTCCCAGGTGAGAGGCCAAGGCAGAAGGACCACTTAAGCCCAGGAGTTTGAGATCAGCCCGGGCAACATGGCCAGATCCTATCTCCACGAAAAGTTAAAAAAAAAAAAATAGCTGGGTGTGGTGGTGCACACCTGTTGTCTCAGCTAGCTACTCGGGAGTTTGAGCCTAGGAATTTGAGACTTCTGTTTAGTTGTAATCACACCACTACACTCCATTCTTGCCAACAGAATGAGACTCTGTCTCAAAAACAAGGGGTGGGAGGTCACAGCATGATCCCAAACAGGTAATGGTGGAAAATCAGGTTATAGTGGTAAGACAGGTTATGGGAGGGAGAGAAGAGGCCTAGCTAGCAAAGGTGGTCTTATTATGAAGGTGAAACCTCACAGACGCGTCCTCAGAATAGATGGTAAATGATGTTTTCAGACCTTTAAGGGTGCCAGCCTCTCAGGACAAGATCAGGACAAGAGAGGGCCTCAGAGAAAGTGTAGACTCTCTACAGATGCAAATCTGTAAAAGATAGCTTTTTTTTTTTTTTTGAGTTGGAGTCTCACTCTGTCGCCCAGACTGGAGTGCAGTGGCCGCTCCCAGCCACCGCAGCCTTGACCTGCTGGGCTCCGGTGATCCTTCCACCTCAGCCTTCCAAGTAGCCAAATTACAGGCATGTGCTACCACGCCTGGCTGATTTTTTGATTTATTGTAGAGATGAGGTCTCACTGCCCAGGCAGGTCTTGAACCCGCGGGCTCAGGCAATCCACTCACCTCAGCCTCCCAAAGGTGCGGGATTACAGGCTGAGCCACCGAGCCCGGCTAAGATAGCTTTTCAGGGCTGTTCTGTTTGCAGGTCCTCTGAACAGTCATCTCAAAATATGTCAAAGAAGTGTATTTTGGGATGGAATATTTTGGTATGAAATATTTTCTTTGGAGCTTTACCTTCAAAAAGTTTTAAATAAAAGTCAAGTTGGTAGCTATGGAGAAATTTTGGTTAGAAGTTGCTAGGTAAGAACAAGGGAGGGGGAAAACAGTGATCAACAGAATAGAAAAAATTTAAATACGTTGTCCCATGTCTTTTTGAATCAGTCTCTTAGTTCTGAGAATAGATCAGTGTGGTTAAATAGCTGTGTCTTATTCCAGGAGATAGCATTGCAGATGGGCTCTCAGAGCTAGACCCTTATATATGATGCAAGCAAATAGTTCTTTAATAAAAGCAATTTCTATGGAAACAGAAGAAAAACAAAGGTTAATTTCTGGAGTAGTCTGGAGTATTTCTAGAGTCTCTTATGCATTTTCAGATTGCATTTGTAATCTGACAAATTTTATTGTATTGTAGTTCAAATCAGATGTTCAAATGAACTTTCTGAGTAGTCTATATATTCATAGAAACTAAGGCTGTTTATATATAAGTTGTTGCAGTGATTTCTCCTAAAGTTTATAGCAAGTTGTCTAGCTTCAATTTGCACAGTTTCAAGAAAATATGTTTTAATTTCTTAAAGTAATCATATTTATTTAATTTGATTCCAGAAAAATGGTAGAAAAATTTGAAGACATTAGTTTGGAGACTTGTGGCCCCTCCCCCCAAAAATTCAGAATTCAGCCTAAATTGTAGGCAAATAATAAAAACACAAACACAATGGACAAGGTAGACTCCAATAACAGGACTAACTTTCTTCTGAAACATGACTTGTTTCTTTCTAGTGCTCCATTTCTCTACCAAAGATGAATCTGGGAAGATAATTTATTTGCAAAATAAATTTTAGCCTTATTATACTTGGCCTGATTATTTGTATAACATGCTGCAAGAATAGTGACTGGCTGTATAAGCACTTTTAAAGTTGGCTTTGCTGGAATGTTTTCATAAGGAATCTCAGATTAGACTTTTAAAAGTCCCTTGAGGACAGGAAGCCAAGCGAGGATTCACCATCAGGATTTACCTGTAACATCTGTATGAATCCTGTGAATTCTGAATTCTTTCTTCTAGAGCATCCCAAAATATCTAGAAGTTCCTGGGCATTCTTTTTTTTTTTTTTTTTCTGCAGCTAATTCTTTTATTTACTGTAGAGATAAGGTCTCTGGGCATTGTTTAGTTTGTAAAATGACATTCTTTATCACAAGGTCAGAAGGTTTGTGAATGGAACCATGTAGACAAGGTCTTAGGTCAGTCTTTCCAGGGACTTTTTTAGTGGCTCTGTAAAGTCAACCTCAATTCCCCGAAGCAGTCAGCTCATATCTGAAAATATGCCATTCCAGTCAAAGTCTTCATAGAATAACGAGTGCCTCCAATTGTGTCCTGTTACAGAAGAAAACAGATTCTTATTGAACATATGCAAATAACTAAATTTGCATAAAATAAGAATATTCACAGATAGTTTCTGAATTTTGGAGCACATAGAGATAAAAATCAATGTTTCAACTTTACTCACAAAAATATATTATACCCAATTGCAATAAGCTATACAGAGCTCAAAGGAAGTTTTATTGACTTTAGAAAACAGTACATGAAAAAAATCAGCAATATTTCAAATAAAAAGTTATAAAAACGCATTTCATTCCTCTACCAGTTTCATCCCATATAATTACCTCTTGTTCTGCTTGATGCTGGGTTAGCTATCCTCATGAACACATCAGCTTTTTTTTGTTTGGTTTTTGAGATGGGGTTTCACCTTGTCACCCAGTTTACAGTGCAGTGGCATAATCATATCTCACTGCAGCCTCAGCCTCCTAGGCTCAGGTGATCCTCCTGCTTCAGCTCCCTGAGTACCTGGGACTACAGGCATGCATCACTTTGCTTGGCTATTAAAAAAAAAATTGTAGAGACAAAGTTGTGTCATGTTGCTTAGCCTGGTCTTGAACTCCTAGACTCAAGCAATCCTCTGACCTCGGCCTCTCAAAATACTGGGATTACAGGTGTGAGCCACCACACCCAGCCACATCAGCTCTTTAATTAGAGTACTGGAAGTTTTTACTGAGTCCAATAGTATAATCGTAAAAACTCTCATAAACATGTATTCAAGAGTATTTGTCAGTCTCCTTTCCATAAATTTCCTTGAAGAGGAAGAAAATTTTGGACTGTAGTCAATCGTAAACTCCTTTTCAAGATGAATCAAAGTAAAACAATAATTGTCTATGGATGACAGAAGAATTAGAATAGCCATGAATTAATATGCAATTGACAAGGAAATTTGGTTATTTCTGTGGCATACAATGACTTAATGCAATAATCACAATTATGTCTGATATATCCCAAAATATATCAAAATTTTAAGAATCTCATAAAATTTTGGAGTACACACCAATAACATACTAGCACAAATATAACTCAAACAAGGTGAAATATCATTTCTTATTTGTCAATGCTTCCCATATGATTTTCACATAGCAAATAAACCTCTTGAACTACCAGGGATCCTTTTAGTTATAATTAGAATATTTTTTTTTTAATTCAAATTTTGCTCTTTGATATAGAAGAGACACTCAGTTTTTCAAACAATCAAATGCTGTAACAAAGACAAGAAAGAGTTTTCTCCTCTTTCTTTTTTTGAAGTTTATTGAAAAAGTAAATCAAAAATCTTTTACCCCTTCTTATTAATATTATATAAAAATCATGTTCAAAGAGAAAATAAAATTCTACCTTGGCATCAGTATATTAATACTAAAGTTAATTATGAAAAAACACTATAAACAGATCAATTCAATCTCAATACTTTTTGGATTAAAATTATTATTATTATTATTATTATTATTAATTTTAGATATGGGAGTACACTTGCATATTTGTTACATGGACATATTGTGTAGTCATGAGGATTTGCTGCTGTTGTATATGGAATTTGATTCTCAGCTTGATCTCTATTGGTGTATAGTAGTGCTGCTGATTTGCATGTGTTGAATTTGTGTTTAGACACATTACCAAATTCATTTATCAAGTCCAGGAGTACTTTGGAGGAGTCTTTAGGGTTCTTTAAGCATAAGATCATATCACTGGCATATAGAGATAGCTTTATTTCTTCTTTTCCAATTTGGATACCCTTTATTTATTTTCTTTTTAATTGCCTGATTGCTCTGGCTAGGACTTGCAGTTCTATGTTGAATAGGAGTGCTGACAGTGGGCATCCTTGCTTTGTTCCAATTCTAAGGGGAACGTGCTCAACTTTTCTCCATTCAGGATGACATTGGGTTTGGGTTTGTCACATATAGCTTTTATTATTTTGAGGAATGTTTCCTTTATGCATATTTTGCTGAGGATGTTTTTTATCATGAAAGGATGCTGGATTTTATCAAATGCTTTTTTTCTGCATTATTGAAAGGGTCATATGATTCTTTGTTTTTAATTCTGTTTATGTAGTGAATCGCACTTATTGACTTGTATATGTTGAACCACCTTTGCATCTATGGAATAAAACCTGCTTGGTTGTGGTGCATGATTATTATTTTTGTATGTGCTACTGAATTCAGTTTGCTAATATTTTGTTGAGAATTTTTGCATCTATATTCATAGGGGATATTGGTCTGTAGTTTTCTCTTTATATTGTGCTTTTTCCTGGCTTTGGTATCAGAGTGATACTGGCCTCATAAAATGAGTTGGGCAGAATTTCCTCCTCTTTAATCTTATGGAATAGCATCAGTAAAATTGGGACCAGTTCGTCTTTGAAGGTCTGGTAGGATTCAGCTGTGGACTTTTTTTGTTGGGAGATCTCTAATGACAGTTTCAATCTTGCTACTCATTATTGGGCTGTGTGGGATTTGTCTTTCTTCCTGATTCAAGGTTGTGGGATTGTGTGTTTTCAAGAATTTATTAGTTTCTTCTAGATTGTCTAGTTTGTTTGCATAGAGGTGTTTATAGTAGTCTCAAATGATATTTTAAATTTTCAGCTAATAGTCTCTCAATTTTGTTTATTAAAAAAACCAACTTTTTGCTTCATTGGTACTTTGTGGTTTTTTTTGTTTTTTTTTTTTTTACAAAACCAAAATTTCATTTAGTTATGGTCTGATCTTTGTTATTTCTTTTCTTCTGCTAGATTTGAGTTTGGTTTGTTAGGTTTTTTTCTAATTACTTGAGGTGTGATGTTAGGTTGTCAATATGTGCTCTTTCAGTCTTATTAATGTAGGCCTTGAGTGCTATACATTTTACTCTGAGCACAGCTTTTGTTGTGTCTCAGATATTTTAATAACTTGTTTCAATGTTAACATTTGTTTCATGGAATTTTAAAATTTCCATCTTGATTTTATTGTTGGCCCAAGGATCATTCAGGAGCAAATTGTTTGACTTCCATGTCTTTCTTTGGTTTTGAAGTTATTTTTGGAGTTGATTTCTAGTTTTATTTCGCTGTGGTCTGAGATGGTGTTTGATATGATTCCAATATTTTAAATGTATTAAGACTTGATTTCTGGTCTATTATATAGTCTATCTTGGAGAATGTTCCATGTGCTGATGAAAATGTATATTCTGTAGTTTTGAAGTGGAGTGTTCTGTAGATGTCTGTTAGATCCATTTCCTCTAGAGTTCGTTTAACTCCAAGATTTCTTTGTTGAGTTTCTGCCTTGATAATGTGTCTATTGCTGTGAGTGGAGTGTTGAGGTCTTCCAATATTATTGTATTACTGTCTATCTTTTCTTTTTAAGGTTGAGTAGAGTTTGTTTTATAAAGTTGGGGACTCCAGTGTTAGGTGCATACATATTTAAAATTGCTATGTCTTCTCATTGGATTGATCTATTTATCATTATGTAATATCCATCTTTTTTTTTACTGTTGTTGATTTATACTGTTTTATCTGAAATGAGAATGGTTACTCCTGCTCATTTTTGATTTCCATTTGTGTGGAATATTTTTCTCCACTCCTTTACCTTGAGTCTGTAGGAATCTATGCGAGTTAAGTGAGTTTCCTGAAGGCAGCAGATATTTGGGTTATGTCTATTTTAAATACATTCTGCCGGTCTATATCTTTTTAGTGGGGCATTGAGATCATTTACCTTGAGTTAATAATTATATGTAAGGTACTATTCCACTTATCATACTGATTGTTATCTAGTTGTTTTATTTATTTTTTTCTATTGTGTTGGTGCTCTAAGCCTGTGAACTTTATGATTTCCAGTGCTTTTTCTACTGGTGCATTTCATCCTTTTATTTCAATATTTAGTATTTGAATAGTTCTTGTAGAACCAGTTTAGTGGTGACAAATTTCCTCAGTGTCTGCTTGTCTTCAATGGGCTATATTTTTCCTTCATTTATGAAACTTAGTTTTGTGGGATACAAAATCCTTGACTGACAGTTATTCTGTTTGAAGTGTTTGAAGATGAAGTCCCAATCTTTTCTGGCATATAGGTCTTCTTCTGAGAATTCTGCTTTTGGTCTGATGGGTTTACCTTTGTAAGTTATTTGATGCTTTTGTCTCACTGCTCTTAAAATTCTTTCCTTCACATTAACTTTGCACAACCAGATGATTGTATGTCTTGGGGGGGGGTGATCTTTTTGAAATGAATCTCCTGGGGGTTCTTTGGGTTTCTTGTATCTGGATGTTTAGATCTCTGGCAAGGCCAGGGAAAATTTCCTCCTTTATTCCCTCAAACAGATTTTCTAAATCTGTTGATTTCTCTTCTTCCTCAAGAATACGTATGATTCTTAGGTTTGTACATTTTATATAATCCCACATTTCTTGGAGATTTTATTCTCTTGTCATGATTCTTTTTTCTTTATTGTTGTCTAATTGGGTTAATTCAAAACCCTTGTCTTAAAGCTCTGAGATCCCTTATTCTGCTTGTTCTAGTCTATTGTCAAAACTTTTCACTGCATTTTGTACTTGCCTAAATGCTCCTTTCATTTCCAGAATTTCAGCTTTTATTTTTAAGGTGTCTATCTCTTTGGATAATATTCATCCATGTCCTGAATAGCTTTTATAATTCCTTTATGTTGGTTTCAATTTTCTCCTGAAGTTCATTTACCAATTTTATCATCAACCTTTTGAATTCTGTCTGAAATATCAAAATTTTCATTTTGGTTAGGGTTTATTGCTGAAGAGTTGGTGTGGTCTATTGGGGGTATTGGAGAACTCTGTTTTTTCATATTGTCAGAATTTTTCTGGTTCCTATTCATTTGGGTAGCTGATTTCTTCTTATTTGAAGTTGGTGGGAGGCTGGCATAGGCACTGTAGGGTTCCCTTGGTTATATATAACCTTGATGTGTTGTGTTTCTCAGTTACAGCCCTGTGCTGTCTACCTGCACTGTTTTATGACATTTTGATTAGCTAGAGTGGCTTGAAAAGTGTTGTTAGCTCATGTTTGGGATCAGGCCTTCCCCAAAACTGAGGTATTGTATCCAATCTAGTGGACTGTACTGTTGACCTTTGGCTAGGAGGTGGTGCTTTTGGAAGCAAGCCAGCTATGATGATCGTTGTAGTTGTAGGGTTTCTCCTTGGTGAGTGTTGCTCCAAGGAAGTGCCCAGCCATTCTAGGCTGAGAGCAGGGCCCTGGGGATTTCCCAATTGTTCTGTGTGTTTTGAGCCTTCAAGGGGACTGCAGGGGAAAAGAGCTGAAGCAACCTGCAAGTGTGCACTCTTAGATCCCTGGTAGGTATTAGGAGGGATCCCCAGGTCACTGGAGTAATGCTACTGTTCAGAGTAGGCACAGAACATTTCACAAGGAGAGTGAGAGGTTGCTACAGCAATGCATCCCACCCAGCTCCTGCCTTGACCTCAGGCCATCTGTGATCTGAATGTCAAGGTGCAACTGGCCTCAGGACCTCAGGTCTTCTCAGGCAACCTGTCCAGCCAGGAACTGTCTGCAGCTGCAGAGTTTGCCCATTCACCTTCTTTTCTCAACTTTCTATATCCATTCAGTTTTATCATCATGTATCTTTTTTCTTCTTCAACTTAAAACAACCTTTGATAACATCTAAACTACACAAAATTACTTTTCCTATAACAAAATCCACATTCTCATGCCTTCTTTATAACCTCCCTTACCCAGAACACATTGCACTTTTCTTACACACTTAGCATACAAAAGTGTTTCTCTTACACCTAGACATTTTAATTGCATATATTAATTACATTGCTAACTCTTAGAAACCTTAATTTTCAGTGGAAAAACCTATGCAATAACAGATTTTATTTGTTAGATACCTAATGCAGAGCCCAGGGCAAAGGACAGAGCTGTGAAGACAATGTTTGAAGGACTCGACCCTTCCCAGCATGGCCAAGAGGCACAGCTGGGCCAGAAAGGATGTTACTGGGCCTCATCAAGGCCTCTTGTCTAGACATCAGAATCTAAAGGCTCAAAAGCAAAGACATAAGCTCAGAGTAAGTAACTATCAAAAGATGTCACAGAAGCAACAGTTTTATGACCTAAAAACATCTACCAGAGAAAGTGTAAACTTGTCTGGCCAATAGACCTACACAAAAATGTCTAAATCAAATTCTGAAGATGTTTCCATATTATTTTGCCGACAATTTTTTAAAACTACTTCATTTACCAAAGATTATTAAAGTTTCATTAACTCAAAAAAAATTTCAGTTTATTTACTTAATTTATGATTATTAATTTACTTATAAGTAAATTTGCTATCATGTAGATAATATACAAACACAGGCATGTATATGCACATACATAAAAATACAAACACAAATAAAGACTTTATAGTTTTGATTTTTAAATTTTAGCCATGAGACCAGTAAAACCCCCTAGTTTAAGAGGATAGTTGAATTAAACTGTACATCTGTTCATGAAGCAAGCTAAAGTTTATTTGTCCCATGTGGTCAAAACCCTTACCAAGTTTTAGAGAAAACAGGGCAGCAAATGTACATCTCAAAACGCAGAAAAAGAAGACATATGAGCAGCCAACAGATACATGAAGAAATGTTCAACCTCACTAGTCATCAAGGTGCAAATTAAAAGTACACTGAGATACCACCTAACTCCAGTCAGAATGACCATTATCAATAACTCAAAAAATAACAGATGCTGGAGAGGAGGTGGCAAAAAGGGAACACTTCTACACTGTTGGTAGGAGTGTAAACTAGTACAGCTTCTGTGGAAAACAGTGTGGTGATTCCTAAAAGCTCTACAAATTGGCCTTCCATATGACCCCGCAATCCTCCTACAGGGAATATTCCCTGAAGAACTCAAATCACTCTATAAAAAAGATACCTGCACGCGTATGTTTATTGCAACATTGTTCACAATAGCAAGATCATGGAACCAACCATGCTGTCCGTCAAAAGAGGACTGGATTAAAAAAAGTGTGGTACACAATGGAATATTATGCAGTCATAAAAAAGAACAAGATCATGAATTTCACAGCAACCTGGATGGAATTAGAATTTATAATACTGCGTGATCTCTCACAGAAACAAAGATCTGAGCATCACATATTCTCACTCATAAGTGGACCTTGAACAACTACCGTAATACTAGAAGAAAAGGATGGACAGTGGCGGGAAACTATGGAGTGGGGGGACAGGGAGGGGAAGGGAGGTGGGATTAACGGTAGTCAATATCTGTGTGGGGAAAGAGGGGAAGACCTCATCAACAAGGGTACCTGCACAATTAATATTTGTATACCTAACCCTTAACTGTACCTCACAACTTTAAAATAAAAATATATGTTATAAAATAAATAAATTTTTAAAAAAAGAATTTAAACTTTCTCAAGAAGGAGTTGGAGTATGTTAGAGGAAGATTAAAAATGGATGCCAAGATGACAAAAAGTCACATAAATTTACCACAGAATTTTATAGAGAGACTAACTTTATTTAGATAAGCAGAATCTAATTTAATCTCTATTTTCCAACTGGGCCACTGGGCTCACTAACAAACAGAGCCAAAAAAGCAGTTACAGTTTCAGGGCCTAATATTTAAGTATGTGAAAATTAGATACAATGATAATGCAGAGCAGCTAGATCTTTAAAAATCAAAGATCCCACTTTTACACTGAACTTCAGGTCCCCTCAGAGAGGGAAATTTCATGGGTCTGGGTTGCACAATGCTTCCACAGTGCACCTAGCTGCAAGGATGACACAAAGCCAATCAATCCATTCTGTGATTAGCTCATCTACCATGAGAGTCTTATTCTTCAGTAGTGAATCCTCCCATAGCCTCCAAGTGTTCAAGCTATTCCTGTCTTATATAAAAGTACAAAAAAATGAGTAGCCTTTGCAACAACAGCCATTCACTGCAACCGCTGTCAGCCATCTCCAAAACTGCAGCCCTTAACAGTGACCTGCCAGGCATACACACAAAAGTCAAGTGCTCTCTCAGAGTGTAAAGCAATCCCTGGTACCCCCAAAAACCAAGGAGATCAGGTAACACAATACAAAAGACAGCAGAGCTTAAGACCTGAGATGAACCTACCCACAACTCTTTGGACTCCACAAGGAAGACAGAAACTCCAGTCTCTGAGTCATTAAAAGTCTCCTCTACCTGGCTAGAGCAATCAGAGAAGAGAAGGCAATCAGAGGTATTAAAATAGGAAAAGAGGAAGTCAAATTATCTCTCTTTGCAGATGACATGATCATGTACCTTGAAAACCCAAGAGAATCTGTCAAAAACCTCCTTACACTGATAAAGGCCTTCGGCAAAGTCTCAGGAGATAAAATAAATGTGCAAAAGACAATTGCATTTCTTTACACCAATAATAAACAAACAGAAACCCAAATAAAAAGCACAATTCCATTCACAATAGCCACAAAAAAAAAAAAAAAGAAATACCTTGGCATCTTCCTAACCAGAGACATGAAAACCTTTATAATGAAAACTACAAAACTCTGCTCAAAGAAATCAAAGATGACACAAACAAGTGGAAAAATATCCCATGCTCATGGATTGGAAGAATCAACATTGTGAAGATGTCCATCTTACCTAAGGCAATCTACAGATTCAATGCAATACCTATCAAATTACCAGCAACATTCTTCTCAGACCTAGAAAAAACAACACAGGAATTCATATGGAAACACAAACGACCAAGAATAGCCAGAACAAATCAAAAAAAAAAACAAAGCAGGTGGTATCACATTACCAGACTTCAAACTTTACTATAAAGCTACAATCATCAAAACAGCTTGGTATCGGTACAGGAACAGGCATATAGATCAATGGAATAGAATTGAGATTCCAGAAGCAAAACCTCAATTTCTCAACCAACTCCTCTTTGACAAAGCCTCCACCACCTACCACTGGGGAGAGGAGAACCTATTCAGTAAATGGTGCTGGGAAAACTGGTTGACCACATGCAGAAGATTGAAACAGGACCCCTATCTATCCCCATACACAAAAATTAACTCCAAGTGAATCAGAGACCTAAATGTAAAACCTCAAACCATAAGAACCTTAGAAAATGAAGGACATACCCTCATGGAAATTGGAACTGGCATCCAATTCCTGAACAAAACCTGAAACCCACAGGCCATAAGAGATAAGATAGACAAGTGGGACCTCATAAACTGACAAGCTT
>NW_007098163.1:77357-77774 GCF_000164805.1 Carlito syrichta | reverse complement strand
GTATTTGCCAACTCCAGGTCTGACAAAGGCTTAACATCTTGGGTCTACAAGGAACTCAAATGTGCTGAAAAGAAAAAAACAAACAACCCCATTACACAATGGGCAAAAGATATGAACAGACACTTCACAAAGGAAGACATCCGAGCAGCCAACAGACACATGAAGAAATGCTCAAACTCACTAATCATCAGGGACATGCAAATCAAAACCACACTGAGATACCACCTAACTCTAGTCAGAATGGCAATTATCAATAATTTAAAAAATAACAGTTGTTGGAGAGGGTGTGGCAAAAAGGGAACATTTCTACACTGTTGGTGGGAGTGTAAATTAGTGGAATCTCTGTGGAAAGCAGTGTGGCGATTCCTAAAAGCTCTAAACATCAACCTCCCATATGACCCTGCAATCCTCCTACTG
>NW_007098163.1:8561-77117 GCF_000164805.1 Carlito syrichta | reverse complement strand
CTCACAGAAACAAAGATCTGAGTATCACATGTTCTCACTCATATAGTGGACCTCGATCATCCAATGCACTACCATAAGAAAATGACTGACAGTGGTGGGAAACTATGGGGGGGGATGGGACTAATGGTAGCAAACATCTGTCTGGAGATGGGGAGACACCTGTTATCAACAAGGGGGCCTGAATGAAGGATTTTTTTTTTTTTTGAGTTGGAGTCTCACTCTGTCACCCAGACTGGAGTGCAGTGGCCACTCCTGGCCACCGCAGTCTCGACCTGCAGGGCTCCGGCAATCCTTCCGCCTCAGCCTTCCAAGTAGCTGGAATTATAGGCATGCGCTACCACGCCTGGCTGATTTTTTGATTTATTGTAGAGATGAGGTCTCACTGCCCAGGCGGGTCTCGAACCCGCGGGCTCAGGCAATCCACTCACCTCAGCCTCCCAAAGGCACGGGATTACAGGCTGAGCCACCGAGCCCGGCTAATGAAGCATATTTGTATACCTAACCCTTAATTGTACCCCACAATATCATAATAAAAAATATTGGTTTTAAATAAATAAATAAAGTGTTGCTTGTTTGCATGCCCGCCACCATCTTCCTTCCCACAAAAAATCCTGAAAGCTCCTTGAAAACTATATAATTTTTATATTGTAGATTCTCATTGTTGACTGACACATCTTTATAAAATTTTACATTTATTGTGTCATCTGAAAAAAAAAAATCTCCTCCAAATTCATGTAATACTGAAGATGGCACTAAGAATAAAGAGCAGGAGTGGAAGAAAGTGGATGAAGAATTCTTAAAGGATCCAATTTAGGTAGATTTTAAGCTTGCTAAAAGGCCAAGAAAATTCGACATTTTTCTCAGCAAAAATCATATCATCAAGAAAGGAAACAAACAGAAAGACCAAGCACATTTTAAAAAGGATTATAGTCAACTGGAAGAAGTTCCTAGAAGCAGGATCAAAAAGAGAAAAAGTAAAAAGGACTTTTAAATCAATATCTATATCATTTATATATCTATATCTGTCTTGGATAACTGTAACAGCTTTCAAGTAAGCTAACTTCTAATCATAGAGTTTAAAAAATATATATTTTCAGATATCTTATTATCAGATTTTAGCCAGGACCGATTCCTTGACTAGCTATTGAACCCAGGTCTCAGCAGTGAAACATGAATTTTTAACTACCAGACTACAAGGTGAAAGAGCCTTCATTGTGGATCCCTCAGGAGATCCAAAGCAGGTGGTTAGATCATAAAAATAATTTTAAAAATACTTTAGGTCAGATGTTTGCTCTGTTATTTTGTCAAGAGAATTCTAAGACTAGCCACGACACTAGCATTTGTCTTTAATTTAATCTAATCTTACAAGTAATCTTACAAGCAATTGTTTCAAATAAGAGGTCACTAAAATCCTGTGGGTTTTATTTTATTTTAATTTTTGGTACTTTAGCAGTCTTTCTGACTTAATGGATCTATCTTTTGGCCACTGATGATTACAATTTCCAATAGTGTACTTATTCCAATAGTGACTCAATCCAATACTTTCTTCCTCAAAATCTCAGAAGGTAATTTTCTGGACTTAGATTAAGTTTTTAGCATATGAGCAAGAGGTGTTTCCTCGAGAGCATGTAGAAGAGGCATTTCCAATGATCCCCCCAAAATTCACTTTCAGGAATAGGCTAATATAGCAAAAGACTTTTCTTGCCACAGATAGGTTAAGGATGATATTTGGGCACATGATGCTTCTAGTACTTCACTAATTTGTGGGAGACCATTAGTCACAGAACTGACACCAGGTAGGTGTCACCAGATAGGCCCTCCCGGGACTGGACCTCCCTGGGACTGATCAAGCAACCAGCGTGAAGACAATGAAATCTCCTTATGGATGGGAATTCTTATTAAGATAAACTCCCCCTGAGAGCTTGACATATTCGGAACAAAAACTATGCTGCTTAAAACTTGTGTTTCAGGTTTTCAGCTGTTTTCAAACTGAATACTAGATGTGACCCCAAAATCACACCCCCTAGATGGCAGAGACCAAGAAAGAGTACTCCTACTTCGTCACAAGTCAAGCTTATAAGGACATAAATCAAGATGAGAGGAAATCTCATCCAGTTTTTATTTTGGGGACCCACAGTGAAGTTTTATCTAAATAGCTATCAGTCTGATCAGCACCATAAAATTGACCACTCTGCAGGGACAGCTTGAACAGACCTGTGTTTACCCTACAATTACACTTCTTTATGAAAGAACAACACAGAAAGACAAAACCAAAGGAAAAAATTATTTCTGGGAGGAAAGGGAGTCAAACAATGTAAATATTCATACCAAAAAGTACACCAGAGTTGCTACACAAGACTAGTCAAACAAATCTTTTCTCCAATTAATTAAAACTTTGCAGGAAAAAAGAATAATTTTTACCATCCTCTTGGCCAGATTTCACAAAGAGAGAGTCCAGGAGCCTAGCTAACAAGAAATTCTTACCCTTCTGTTGGCTTATGAGGCTATGGGTTCCCTTGGCTGTGGCTGCCAGAAAAGGAGAACTCTGATATTCTGCTCACAGCACTAAAACTGTAGATGTGTCAAGGGAAAACTTCTCTTTTGCCCTCTGAAAGTTTGCTGAGAAATCAACTGACAAAAGGCATATTAACAGGATAAATGGCTTATGAATTTATTAATGTGCAAGGAGGGAAAATTCATAGAGTAACTACCCCAACTCCCACTGGGGTACAGAAACTTATACACCATCTTGAGTTTACAAAAACAACGGGAGCTCACAGCATGGTCAAAAACAATTTATGGTGATAAATCAGGCTATAGTGGCAAGAAAGGTTAGGGGAAAGGGAGAATAGGAGGCCTGGCCAGCAGAACTCCTCTATTAGCCTGGGTCTCTGCATAACACCATAGTTTGGTACCTGCAGTTGAAAGCAATTAGGAATACCCATCTGGGATTTTAAGTAAACAGAAATAAGTTGGTATCAAGTGTCTTTTTATGTTGATAAAAGCTTACGGTGGCAGTCTGCAGTGAGAATAGTTGGCAAATGTTTCTTTTTGACCTTTAACATGTTAGACTCTCAGTTAAAGTTTTCTAGGTCCCTCCTACGGGAGGGTCCCAGAGAAACCTGGCTGCATCTGTGCAGATTCTCTACAGAAGCAAATCTCCCCCACAAAAGACATCTTTGCAGGGTTACTTCTGGTAGGCCCTTTCAACAGCCATCTCAAAATAAGTGAAAGAAGTATATTTTGGGGTGAAATATTTTGTTTTCCTTCATAATTCAATATAACTGGTTTCCTTATAAGAAGAGGCAATTACAGCACAGATACACACAGAAGGAAGACCTTATGAGGACACAGGGAGAAGGTGGCCATCTATAAACCAAGGTGAGAGGCCTCAGAAGGAACCAAACCTTCAGACACCTTGACCTTGAACTTTCAGCCTCCTGAATTGCCAGTACATAAACCTCTGGTATTTAAGGCTCTCCATTTGTGGTATATTGTTAAGGCAGCCTGAGCTGACTCATACACAATGGGTGCTTTTTCTCTACTTTCTTTTTTTCCCTATCTTTTCTGGGTGGGCTGTGGGTACCCAGGACAGACTTGGAAACAGCGTTGAAGATGGTGGATCTTCTGTTAGCCTGGGTCTCTGCATAACTCTGTGGATTGGAGCCTTTTAGAATTGATAACAATTAGGAATATCTATTTGGGATTTTAAGTAAACAAGAAATCAATTTGCGTCATGTGAAGTCATGGAGATGTTGAGATTTATTTATTACAACAGTTAGAGTTACCCTCCCCAAATGAAGGCACTTTCAATATACCACATTTGAAAGAAGGGCAGCAGCAATACCAATGTGAAGTGCTGTCCTCCTATTAAATTACCTTTAGCATAAAGCTTTCTCCTTACATATTTTAAGTTCACATGGCAAACTGTAACCTAACTGGATGTATAAACAGACTGTAACTTACCCTTGTGTCAATCACTGAGTTTCAGCCAATTGAGGTGGCCAACTATTCAAACTGGGTTCAAATAAGGCAAATGTTGAGCTGCAGCCAATCTGGCTGTTTCTGTACCTAATTTCCATGTTCTGTACATCACTTTCCTTTTCTGGTCCATAAAAATCTTCTTCCACCACATGGCTGTACTGGAGTAAGGCTACTTTGATTCAGGAACTGTCCAATTTGGGAATTGTTCTTTGTTCAATTAAACTCTGTTACATTTAATTTGTCAAAGGGTTTTCTTTTAACAAACAGTGTGAGAAGTGGGATCTGAAGTAAAGCTACCGATGACAAATTTCCTCCGTATTTGCTTGCCTTCATTTATCCTTTATTTATGAAACTTAGTTTTTAAGGATACACAATCTTTGTCTGATTGATATTCTGTTTGAGGAGATTGATGATGGGGTCCCAATCCCTTCTGGCTTGTAGAGTTTCTTCTAAGAAATCTGCTCTTTGCTTGACAAGTTTAGCTTTGTAAGTCAGCTGATGCTTTTGTCTCACTGCTGGTAAAATTATTTTCTTCACATTAACTTTGCATGACTATATATGTTGGGGATGACCTTTTTGCAATGACTCTTCTGGGATTTTTTTAGGCCTCTTGTAATTGGATGTTTAAATCTCTAGCAAAGCCAGTGACATTTTCCTCTATTATTCCCTCAAATAGGTTTTCCAAAACCCTGCTTTCTCTTTTTCCCCAGGAACAACTATAATTGATTCTTAGGTTTGGATTTTTTACATAATCCCACATTTCTTGGAGGCTTTGTTCCAGTCTCTTGATTCTTTTTCCTTTATGATTGTCTGATTGGATTAAATCAAAAGTCTTGTCTTCTAGTTCTGAGATCCCTTATTCTCCTTGTTTTAGTCTACTGTTAAAACTTTCCACCACATTTCTTTACTTCCTTAAATGATTTCATTTTCGAAATTTCAGGATTTTTTTTTAAAGGTATCTCTTTGGAAAATTTTTCATTCATGTCCTGAATTGTTTTTAAAATTTCTTTATTTTGGTTTTCAACTTTTTTCTGAAACTCATCGAGCAATTTTATAATCAACCTTTTGAATTCTATGTCTAGAATTTCAAAGATTTCATTCTGGTTAGGGTCTATCACTGAAGAGTTAGTGTGTGGTCTTTTGGGGGTTGTTGGAGAACTCTGTTTTTTTTTTAAATTTTTATTGTCAGAATTATTTTTCTAGTTCCTTCTCATTAGACAGTTTCTTCTTATTTGAGGCTGGCACAGGGCTGACATAGGTACTGTAGGGTTCCCTTGGTTATATATAGCTTTGGTGTGGTAAGTTTCTCAATTGCCAATAGTGGCAGCCTTATGCTGGTACCTGCACTGGTTTATAGCATCCTGAGTGGTGGAAGTGGCTTGGAAAGTGATGCTAACTGGGTTCTGGGATCAGGCCTTCTCCAAAGATGAAATATTGTATCAGATGGGGTGGGCTGTGCTGTTGACCTCTGGCCAGGAGGTGGCACTTTTGGGAGAAAACCAGCTGTGATGGTGGCTTTGAGCTTTCTCCTTGGTGAGGAAGTGCCCACCCAACCTAGTCAGAGGGTGGGGCTCTGGGGTTTTCCCAAGTCTTTGTCTGTTTTGAGCCTTCAGGGGGAGTGTAAGGGTAGAAGAAGGAGCTCAAGTACCCCACCTATGTTCATTCTTGGCTACCACAGTGGGGATTAGGAGGGAGTCCCAGGCCACTGGGATAATACCATTTGCGTAGGGCTGGCAAAAAAGAGTGAGAGTTTGCTATGGCAACGCATCTCACCCAGCTCCCACTTTAGCCTCAGTCAGTCCACATTCCCAATGTCAAAGTGCAGCTGCCCTCAGGGTCTCAGGTATTTTCACTACAACCCACCTCAGCCAGGAACTGTCTGCCTGCGTGGAGTTTGCCCTTGGGGCCCATCCTCTCTCAGTCTTGCTAGAAAGCAGCCACCAGCAAAGGTTGAGTTCTTGGGATATGGCAGCTGGAACTCCTCAGGGCTTTTTTTCCACCTCTGAACCACTCCACATAGGCTTCAGTAGAACATGGCTGTGGGTGAGGTTTCCCATGAGGGACTGGAGTCCTGCAGGCCAGGGGGCCATGCCAAGTCCTTGGCAGGAGCACAAAACTCAGATTTCCCCACTGTGTCTGGAGGCTGTCAGTGGTCTGTGTTGTGATCCAGAGGTGAGCCTGGCCATCTACATCTTTTATTCCTTCAATTTGAAACAAACTTTCAGTAACTTCAAACTAGAAAAAATTATTCTTTTAACAAACACACATTTGCATGTTTTTATAACTTTCTTTATCAAAAGTATAGCTTCCTTTTGTTTATGCATGGTATAAAAATAATTGCTTTTTCCTGCATCTAGTGGTTTTAATTATATATATTAACTAGAATTATAACTTTTTTTTTTGAGTTGGAGCCTCACTCTGTTGCTCAGACTGGAAGGACAGTGGCTGCTCCCGGCCACCACAGCCTCAACCTGCTGGGCTCCGGCGATCCTTCTGCCTCAGCCTTCTGAGTAGCTGGAACTACAGGCGCGTGCTACCACGCCTGGCTAATTTTTTTGATTTATTGTAGAGATGAGGTCACACCAATTCGCCCAGGCAGGTCTTGAACCCGCGGACTCATGCAATCCACTCACCTCAGCCTCCCAAAGCGCGGGATTACAGGCTGAGCCACTGAGCCTGGCCCAATTATAACTCTTAATAATCCTGATTCCTAGTGAAACCCTAGGAAATAATTTTGAACTATTTTGTAGATGAAAACCATTTCATAACTTTTTTGAAATATGCTTTGGATAATTATTGTTTATTAATAATCTAAGTATATTTAGCTTTTCTTACAATATGAAAATAACATGCCAAAGTATATAAACTTGAACTTAGGTTTAATAATTAACATTTTAATATTTTAACTTACAAGTGACTCAAATTTTATTATTATTATTTAACATAACATGACTGATTTTAAATTACTGAAAACAATTTTGAAACTATGACACAGGTACACTCCCTAATGTCTTCCCCAGTTGTCCTGGGTCCCAAGGATCTACTTGGCACACAAGACGGTTAAGAAGGGTAAAGCCTATCTGAGCCTTGAATGTACATACCAGGTGTAGAGCTCAGGGTAGAAGACAGAGCTGTGAAGATATACCTGGAGAATCCAATCCTTCCCTGAATAATCTGAAAAAGACAAGGCAGGAACTAGGAAGAAGGGGCCATATTTGACTTGATTCTGCCTTATAATTGCTAGTCTGGGTACTGAGAACATGTCCTCGGGACCCATAGTGCCTACCTATTCAAACCCTAGACTTGTGAGGCTCAAAACCAAAGACATAAGTTCACAGTCATATCAGGCAAATATTGAATTATATTTAGCTAACAATTTTGAACCCATTCCTATTTTACCAACAATTTTAAAATTATCTGCATTTGCCAAATATTATCACATACACATAACACATATAGACATATAGACACACAGAAGTAGATCTTACAGCTTTCAAAAAGGATTTTCCTTTACTAGCTTTTAAATAGTTTTACTTTTTCCCACTCAGACAATCAATCTTCCAATTACCTGTTTCAGTTATTAGTTAGGAGTTAGGTAATCTTAAATTTGCATTTCTTTTCTTTTTTTTTTTTTTTTTTTGAGTTGGAGTCTCACTCTGTCGCCCAGACTGGAGTGCAGTGGCCGCTCCCCGTCACTGCAGCCTCGACCTGCTGGGCTCCGGCGATCCTTCCACCTCAGCCTTCCGAGTAGCCAGAATTACAGGCATGCACTACCAAGCCTGGCTAATTTTTTTTTTTTAATTGTAGAGATGAGGTCTTGCCTGCCCAGGCGGGTCTCGAACCCATAGGCTCAGGCAATCCACTCTCCTCAGTCTCCCAAAGGCGCAGGATTACAGGCTGAGCCACCGAGCCCGGCTAAATTTGCATTTCTAAAGGAACAAGTCTTAGGCAAAACAAGATAGAGAATTTATATTTCAAAAGCACAGAGCTAAGATATTAGGCCTAAATATTGTACCATCATTTACTCAAACTAAGGGGTGAAAAACAGAGTACCTAAGTTTCACTTAAGATGGCTAGGATAAGCACTTTAAACAAAGGCATGACTTATGAATTTAAAACAACAGGCAAACACCCTTAAAATGGAGATTTACTTAAAGATGTAAGTTTCTTTTATATAATAGTTTTAAGATAGCCAGTTAATTTCCAGAAAGGTGTTTCTTTTGTTTTGTTTTGTTTTTTAACTTAGATACTGTTTCTTAGCTAAACTTACCGAGTTTAGCGTGGGTCCATTAAGGAACAGGTCACAGATCTGAAAAAGAAACAAGCCTATATTTACCTGAGGGCCTAAGTTTTATAGACACTTGATCGAGGATAGCTTTCTTTTCACCTTCAGGGCATGATAGTAACTAGGCAAAAAGATTAAAAGATTTAAATTTTCTTATCAATTAGTTACACAAACTTTTATTTGCCTTTTATAAATAATCTTTAAAAAAAGCAACAAAAAATATTTAATTTTCTTTAGAAGTTCATGCACATCATAACAGACATACCTGGGTAAGACTAATACAAGAGTCTTCATTTTCAAATGCACTTCTTATTAGTGCAGTGTTGTTCATCTGGAACATTCCAGTGTAATTTTAAATTACTTTTAAAGATTTTGTCGCCTTTGGGAGGCTGAGGTGAGTGGATTGCCTGAGCCCGTGGGTTCGAGACCCGCCTGGGCAGGTGAGACCTCATCTCTACAATAAATCAAAAAATTAGCTGGGGGGGGGCGCGGGTGGCACACACCTGTAATTCCGGCTACTCAGAAGGCTGAGGCGGAAGGATCGCTGGAGCCCAGCAAGTTGAGGCTGCAGTGGCGAGAGCGGCCACTGCACTCCAGTCTGGGTGACAGAGTGAGACTCCAACTCAAAAAAAAAAAAAAAAAAAGATTTTGTCATTTCTATAAGTGTTTGCTTCTTCCAGGGCCTAATACTTCTACATATAAATGTAGGCATAGCCAGAAGGTGGATTACTCAGTTCATTAGAAATAAAGGTTCCCATTTTTACTTTGAATCTTGACTTTGACTATCAGATCCCCTTGATCAACTTAGCCAATGATTTTTCTCTACCTATAAACATGCAAGAGAAATAAAGGTGAGTAGAACATGGAAATCTCTATGAATTTCCAAAAGTTGAATTTTGCACCCCCTGCAATATTCGCATTACTACTGGTTTATTTCTGACTCAGTCAGACACAGAGGTCTCTGTCTGGATTTAAGCCAATTTATATCAAATCCAATTTGATCCTGGATTCAGTATAGTTTCTGTTGCAGCTTCTAAACCTAGTTTGGATGGAAAAAAAAATTGCTTAATGAACTCAATTATCTCAAAACACAAGACTGTGGGGCTTTGATATCCACAAGAAAACTTGGTCCCCAGTTGCTGTGAGAAAACAATGGACACAATAGGTATGGCAGGTACTTCTTTTGGTTATTTGGAGATCTCAGAGATTGAAGACAAGGTTTTTGAATTAATTCAGTCAGACAGCAATCAAGAAAAAAAATCAAGAGAATGGAACAAAGCCTCCAAGAAAGGTGGGATTATGTAAAACATCCAAGCCTAAGAATTATAGGTGTGTCTGAGGAAGAAGAGAAAGCAACAAGTTTGGATAACCTATTTGAGGGAATAATGGAGGAAAACTTCCCTGGCCTTGCCAGAGATTTAAACATCCAGATATAAGAAGCCTAAGGGACCCCAAGCAAATTCACTGCAAAACAAATGACTTATAAAGGTAAACTTGTCAGGCAAAAAGTAGACTTCTATAACTCACAAGCCAGAAGGGATTGGGGACTCATCTTCAACCTCCTCAAACAGAATGTCAGTCAACCACTAAACTAAGTTTCATAAATGAAGGAGAAATGAAATCTTTCCTAGGAAAGCAAGCACTGAAGAAATTTGTCACCATTAGACCGGCTCTACAAGAAATACTCAAAGGAGTTCTAAATACTGAAACAAAAGGGTGAAATACACTGGTAGAAATGCTGGAAATCATAAAGTTTGCAGGCCTTATGGACTACCAATACAATAAAGGAAATAAATAAATAAATAAATAAATAAATAAAGCAAGCAAGATAATAACCAGTATGATAAATGGAATAGAACCTTACATCTAATTATTAACTCTGAATGTGAATGCTCTCAATGCCCCACTAAAAAGATATAGACTGGCAGCATGGATTAAAAAAAAAATCAAATACCTGCTTCCTTGTCAAGAGACCCACTTAACACACAAAGACTTACCTAGGTTCAAGGAAAAAGGGTGGGAAAAAAATATTCCATGCAAATAGAAACCAAACATGAGTAGGAATAACCATTCTCATACTAGATAAAATAGATTTTAACTACAGTAAAAAAAAAAAATGTAAACATGGTTACTATATAAATGATAAAGGGATCAATCCAATGAGAAGACATAACAATTTTAAATATACACACCTAAAACTAGAGCCCCAAGTTTTATAAAACAAATTCTATTAGACCTAAAAAAAAGAGCTATAGCGATACAATAACCATGGGAGAATTCAACACTCCATTGCCAGCAATAGTCAGATCATCAAGGCAGAAAGTCAACAAAGAAAAAATGGAGTTAAATGGGGCCCTAGTGCAAATGGAACTAACAGATATCTACAGAACATTTCACTCCAAAACTACAGAATCTACATTTATATCAGCAGCACATGGAACATACTCCAAGATAGAGCATATGATAGCACACAAATCAAATGTTAATATATTTTAAAAAATTGAAATCATATCAAACATTTTCTCAGACCACAGTGGAAAAAAATAGAAATTAACTCCAAGAAGAACACATAAAACCAAACAAAAATATTGAAGTTAAACAGTCTGCTCTTGAATGATCCTTGGGTCAACAATGAAGTCAAGATGGAAATTAAAAAGTTCCTCGAAATGAATGACAACAATGAAACAAGTTATCAAAACCTCTGGGACACAGCCAAAGCTGTGCTCAGGAAAATTTATAGAGCTCAAGGCCTACTTTAATAAGACTGAAAGACTGCATGTAGAGCCTAACATCACACCTTAAGGAACTAGAAAAACACAAACAAATCAAACCTAACACTAGCAGAAGAAAACAAATAACAAATATCAGAGCAGAACTAAATGAAATTGAAGTTTAAAAAACAATACAAAGGACCAATAAAACAAAAAGTTGTTTTTAAAAAAATTACAACAAAATTGATAGACCACTAGCTAGATTAATTAAGAAATGAATAGAGAAGGTTCAATCTCACTCAATCAGAAACGAAAATGGAGACATTACAACTGATATGACAGAAATGCAAAAGATTATCCAAGACTATTATGAATATCTCTATGCAAACAAACCAGTCAATCTAGAGGAAATGAATAAAGTCTTAGAAACATACAACTTTCTAACCTTGAATCAGAAAGAAATAGAAATCCCGAATAGACCAATACCAAGTAGCAAGATTGAAACAATAACTAAAAATCTCCCAACAAAAGAAAGTCTAGGACTTGATGGACTCATGACTGAATTCTGCCAGACCTTCAAAGAAGAACTGCCATCAATTTTACCGAAGTTATTCCATAAGGTTGAAGATTGAATTCTCCCTAACTTATTCTGTGAACCCAGTATCAATCTGATACCAAAGCCAGGAAAAGATATAACCAAAAAAAAGAAAAATAAAAAGGAAGAAGAAAGAAAACTACAGACCAGTATCTCTTGTGAACATAGACATGAAAATTCTCAACAAAATATTAGCTAAATTCAACAACACAAAACCAAAACAATAACAAAAAACAAACAAAAAAAACTCCATCTTGACCAAGTGGGTTTTATCCCAGGAATTCAAAGGTGTTTCAACACACACAAATCAATAAATGTGATCCACTACATAAACAGAATTAAAAACAAAAATTATATGATCATTTCAACAAATGCAGAAAAAGCTTTTGATAAAATCCAGCATTCTTTCTTGATAAAAACCTTCAGCAAATAGGTATAGAGGGCACATTTCTCAAAATAATAAAAGCCATATATGAAGATCCCACAGCAAATGTCATCCTAAACAGATTAGTTGAACACATTCCCTCTCAGAACTGGAGCAAGGCAAGGATGCCCACTGTCACCACTCCTATTCAACATAGTACTGGAAGTCCTAGCCAGAGCAATCAGGAAATAAAATGAAATAAAACAAAATAAATAAAATGTATTCAAATTGGAAAAAAGGAAATAAAACTATTGCTGTATGCCAATGATATGATCTCATACTTACAGAACCCCAAAGACTCCTCCAAAAGACTCCTGGACTTTATAAATGAATTTGGTATCATTTCAGGACACAGACTAAACACACACAAATCAGTAGCATTGTTATACACCAATAGTGACCTAACTGAGAATCAAACCAGGAACTCAATTCCATTTAAATAGTAGCCAAAAAGCTAAAATACCTATGAATAACTTTAATCAAAGAGGTAAAATTCTCTGCAAGGAGAACTACACAACAATGATGAAAGAAATTGTAGAGCACACAAACAAATGGAGAAATATCCCACACTCATGAATTGGAAGAATCAACATTATTAAAATGACCATTTTACCTACAGTAATCTACAGACTCAATGCAATCTCCCTCAAACTAGTAATGCCATTTTTCACTGAATTGGAAAAAGAAAATCCTAAAATTCATATGGAACCAAAACAAGAGTCAGAATAGACAAAACCATTCTAAGCAAAAAGAACAAAACTGAAGACTTCACATAACCTTACTTTAAATTATACTATAAGGCTGTAGTAATCAAAACAGCATGTACTGGTACAAGAGCAGACACATGGACCAATGGAATAGAATAGAAAATCCAGAAATAAGCCCAAATACCTACAACAAAATGATCTTTAACAAAGCAGACAAAAACATACACTGGAGAAAGGACACACTATTCAACAAATGGTGCTGGGAAAACAGCCACGTGCAGAAAATTGAAGCTTGATCCTCATCTCTCCCCATATCCAAAATTTACTCAAGATGGATTAAAGACTTAAATGTCAGACTTGAAACCATAAAAATTCTGGTAGAAATCTAGAAAAACTCTTCTGGACATCATTCAAAGAATTTATGGCTAAAACCCCAAAAGTAAATGCAACTAAAACAAAAATAAACAAGTGGGACTTAAACGAAAAAGTTTCTGCACAGCAAAAGAATTAATCAACAAAGCAAAAAGATAACCTACAGAATGAGAGAAGATATTCATAAGCTATACATTGATCAGAGGACTAATATCCAGAATCTGCAAATAACTCAAACAAATCAGCAAGAAAAATGCAAATAACGCCATTAAAAGTGGGCAAATGTCTTGCAAGACATCTCTCAAAAGAAGATATACAAGTGACCAACAAACATATGCAAAAGTGCTCAACATCATTAATTATCAGGGAAATGCAAATTGAAATCACAGTGGGATACCAACTTATACCAGTCAGAGTAGCCATGGTTAAAAAATCAAAAAACAGTAGATGCTGGCGCAGATGAGGAGAAAAAGAAACTTTTATGCACTGCAGGTTATAGTGTAAATTAGTGCAACCTCTCTGGGAATTGATATAAAGATTTTTCAGAAACTGAAAATAAGTCTACCATTTGATCCAGCAATCCCACTACTAGGTATCTACCCCAAAGAACAGAGACCTGCATGTTCATCACAGCACAGTTTACAATGGAAAGATGTGGAGTCAACCTAAATGCCCATCAACCCATCAATGAAAAGTGAAAATGCGGTATATGTACACTATGGAATACTGTGCAGCCATAAAGAAAGAAAGAAAGGAAGGAAGGAAGGAAGGAAGGAAGGAAGGAAGGAAGGAAGGAAGGAAGGAAAGAAGGAAGGAAGAGAAGAGAAAGAAATAATGTCTTTTATAGCAATTTGAATAAATGTGGAGAACATTATCCTAAGTGAACTAACTCAGGAACAGAAAATCAAACACTTGTAAGTGAGAGCTAAACTAAGGATCTGCAAAGGCATAGAGGATGATAAAATGCACATTGGAGACTCAGAAGGATGAGAGTGGGAAGGACTGGAGGGGTGAAAAATCACCTGTTGTGTACAATGGGCACAGGTGGGGTTGATGGCTGAACTTAAAACCCAGACTTCTTCACCACTATACAATGAAACCATGCATTCAAAAACTATTTGTATCTCTTAAAACTATTAAAATAAAATAATGATGATGATAATAAAAAGATGTCGATAAAATGAAAATTTAGAAAGTTGAAAAGAGTTTTTAAATGTATGAAATTGTAAAAGGTTTATGGAAATCTGATGTGGTCAAAAATGAGTGAGAGTTGATACATTTATTTATAATGTTTTATTAAAATTAACTTTAGCATTAATAATACACTAATTCAAAGGTAAACTTTGGCTCTGTCTTTTGAACAAGAGTTTTGTGTAATTTCAAGAGATAATATAATGTTCTTGTTTACTTTGTAAGTAAACTGAATTTTAAAACTTTTTTAAGAGGTGAGAGAGATAGATTCAGTTGGCTGCATGTTGTCTTTATTGGGTCTTATTGTTTAAGAAAATTCGTCTTCTCTACCAAACATAAAGATTTTTGCTTTTTAAAATCTTTGAATTATCATTTTGGTTAAATAAATTGCTATTTTTTATTTTACCATGACATACCATTTTATTTTGGTCAAGTGTTTTAAACTTTGACATGTTTGACAGGCTTCCCAAAATCAAATTTCAGTTTCAAAATTAAGTATTTTTTTTTAACTTCTAGCTTTGGGACACCATAGAGGGCCCGTGAAACACCCAAAAGAGATAGTTTTATTTGGTAAATTACATAGGAAGCATTGTCAAATAAGAAATGGTGTTTAACCTTCTTCAGACTATATTTTTATAAATATGTTTTTACTCTATGTGCCAAAATTGTCTGGAATTCCTAAAATTCTGATTTGTGTGAGTATGTGCTCAGTCATAATTATGGTTATTATTTTGTTAAATTATTGTAGGCCACAGAAATAACCAAGTTTCTTTGTCAATTGTGTCTTTAACTATGACTATTTTAAGTCATTTTCACAGTTAACTACCTAATTCTGACGTAGTTTTTGAAAACTTCACAAGCATGTCAAATTCTAGAGTGTTGTGTCTTCAAGGTGGTTCATGAAAAGGATAACAAGCACTCTTAAATACAGGTTTCTGATAACCTTAGGATGAATCATTTGGCCTGGATAAGAATTCCCAGAGCTCTAATAAAGAGTCACTGGTTGATAAAGCAGCTAATTCAGACAGGACAAAAATTAATCGAAAACCAAGAAAATGCTTTGCCAGATTTTCACACTAAATCAGCCAGCATTGAAATTGTTTAGATATGCAATTTGAATGAAGTCCATGGTCTGTGTCCAATTTCCTATTATAAACCCATCTTATAAACAGTGCTATATATCTGAATTGGAGAAACAACATTGTTATCTAAGAAGATATAAGTCCATTATTAAGCATGGACTCCAGGATGGCTACCTGGTCCTTTCTGATTCCTTAAAGCGTCCATTGTTAAATGCTCTGTATCTGTGACTTATCATGATATAGATAAAATGATCCAAATTTAAAAAATATATAATGGTGTGGTGACTATTCTAAATTGCTGAAATTGTTTATTTTCATTGTTTGATTTGTCAAACCCATAATCCTGGAAAGACAATCAAAATTTCAGGTACATTTTTGCTATTTGATGAGCCATTTATAGGGAGATTTCATTCAATTGTTATTTTCAGTGCGTGTTTCCCCATCATTTAACAGGTTTTCCACACAAGAGGCTGGTGTCATAACAGTAGCTAAATGTGTTTTCCTCTTGGGAAATTCCTGAAAAAAATCTCCAATAATAGAAGTACTTGTTTCACTGGACAAGTTGCAAATAGTTAAATAAGATATTACAAATATCATAGCCTTAGGCAAAGCTAAGTGAATTAACTAGATTGCCTTGGTTAAAGGTATTGTAGACTGTTGACAATCAGATCCACTTCCTGTGGAAAGCATAAGTTGATGCCTTATGAAATAGTCACTGGAAGGCCTGTGCACCTAATAATGGAACTTCATGTATCTTCTGTTACTAAACTCTAATATGACTAAATTCTACAAGGCTTTATTGCATTATTCCAAAATGTTTTCACCAGGTAAAGAAAAGATTTCATAGTTTACTGACTGAGGACAATCAAACCCTTCCTAAACTAGAAACTGGAGACTGAGTCTTCTGAGAACAACATCAGAAAAAAACTGTTTTTGCCACCAACACTGCAGCAAAACTTCAAGACCTTGACCTTGGGCTTGTAATCTCACAACTTAGAAGGGCGCCTCCAGACTCTTGGAACTGTACACCTACTTATGGTAAAGCTAAACAGAGAGGTTTCTCCCCAGAAGCAGACAGCTTCCCAGATGTGGACAACTTTTCCCAAACATCTCTGCTACCAAGAGATTCTTATCTCTCATTTTTGTCCTTGCTTATGCCTCTATGAACAATAAAACTGAAAAAAGTGGTCTCTTGTGTGCACTCATGTGGTATTCTGCTATTTGTGAGGATTTCCCAGTCAGTCTTATACATAGACAACCTATACCTTGAAAGATGGAAGATGAAGGGTTAACATGGTTGAGATTTTTTTTTTTTTTTTTTTTTTTTTAGTCAGAGTCTTGCTCCCTTGCCCAGGCTGGAGTGCAGTGGCATACTCACGGCTGGCATAGACCTACTGGGCTTTGGCAGTTGAGACATTTTAATGGTACCTCTGTTGCTTCACAATCAGTCAGAAACAGAGCACTGGTCCATTCCTCTTAACTTACATTATATATTAAAGAGAACACTGCCAGGAGGCTGTTTCACTCTTCTGAATGGGCATAATTTGTTAGGTCTCTTTTTTCATGGTTTGAAGCAAATGAGACAATGATCAGAAAATTATCCTTCATAATAGGCTCTGTAGCAGATTCTACTGCAAAGACTATGGTTACACAATACTTTAAATTCTCTTGAATAAGTTGTGCTAAATAATAGAATTGCTCTAGATTACTTACCAGCAAAACAGAAGTATCTGTGCAGTTCCTGACACTTCAGCTTGCACATGGAGGAATACTTCGGGTATTACAGAGATTCAGTGGTAGGAGATTAACAAACAGGCTGCTTGGTTGGGATGAGTAGGCTCTTTATTTAACTCACTCTTTGAGCTATTTGATATTAGTTGTTTTGGTTCATGGGAACCCTGGTTAAGGATCATACTCCAAACTCTTGGTATTTTCCTCCTGCTAGTCCTAATTGTAGTCTCCCTAGTGTGCTGTATCCTCAGAAAAGTTTTAAATGTTTGCATGCAGCCATCCACAGAATGTCAAATGGTCTCTCTTCAACTGGAACTACAAAAACTCAGCAAACTGTGTGACTATGAGGACATTGTAAACTATGAATGGTATGCTGAGACCAGAAACCCAAAATGAAAAACCCAAAAGCTGGGAATGAATGGGGCGAAGGCCCTACGTCTTGAACACACTCTTACCTAAGTGAGGTTCTGATTAAAAGGGAAGACATTGTAAACAAAATCATGGGAGGCCACTGTTTTAGACTGGGTTCATGTACTAGGTCCCAACAGACCAGAACAAACCAAAATGGAGTCACTCATGCTAAATGCCACATCATCCAACTGAAGCCTTAAGAAAGCAAATAGATCCTAAAAGAGAGCAGGGTTTGTTCCAGCACAAGGAGTTCCCCTCTACTTTATTTTTTATTTATTTACTTTTGTTGTGGTTTAACAATTTATTTATTTATTTATTTTCTCTTTTAATTTTTATTTTGAAGTTGTGGGGTACAATTCAGGGTTAGGTATACAAAGTTTCATTGTGCAGTTACCCTTATTGATGACGTATGCCCCCCTCCTTCATTTTCCATCTTTCAAGGCATAGGTTGTCTATGTATAAGACTGGGAAATCCTCCACAAATAGCAGTATACCACATGAGTGCACACAAGAGACCACTTTTTCAGTTTTATTGTTCACAGAGGCATAAGCAAGAGAAAAAAATAAGAGATAAGAATCTCTTGGTAGCAGAGATGCTTGGGAAAAGCTGTCCACATCTGGGATGCTGTCTGCTTCTGGGGAGAAACTTCTCTGTTTAGCTTTATTTTAAGTAGGTGTACAGTTCCAAGAGTTTGGAGGGTTAACATGGTTGAGACTCTGCTTTAATCCTTACCAAAGAATTTCCTGAGGTCCTTGGTTCTACCTTACAAAACTCACTGTTCTGCTGTGTCCCAGCAAGATTTGAGATCAAATGTACTTATTAGTATATTTTTGATAGTGACAGTGACATCAATGCCTAAAGTTTTGATCTATCTCTTCACTTTGAGAGAATGACCAAATGGGGGAAGTTGTGAACTTAAGTTTAGTCTAAAGTTGCCTCCTTACATATTTTAAGTTTGATCTAGAAGTAACCTTTTGCATAGTGTACTATAACCTAACTTGATATGTAAACAGATTGCAACCTACTCTTGTGCCAATCACTGAGTTTTGTCCAAATATACAAACCTTGTTCAAATAAAGTAAATGCCAGCTGTCATGAATCTGGTTGTTTTTTCATTTCACTTCTGTTTTCTGTATGTCACTTTTCTTTTCTGGTCCATAATTTTTTTTTTCTCACCGTGTGGCGCACTGGAGTCTCTCTGCTTCAGGAGGCTGCCCAATTTGTGAATGATTCTTTGCTCAGTTAAACTCTGTTACATTTAATTTATCTAAGGTTTTTCTCTTAACACTTATTTGTCACAGAGTGCTCTGGGATGGCCTGGGAAGGATGGATTAAAGTCATCAAGATACTCATTAATTACAGAGAAAAGAAAAATAGTTCAGACGATCTGAGCTCTGTGAGGAATGCAGTCTGAGCTCTGTGAGGAATGCAGGCTCAGAGAGACACGAGTATGGGACTTCAGTTAATCTCCCTCCTTCTCCCTTGTACCCTCTGTACCCAGGGCTAGGGACAATGGTTTAAAGTCATTTTGTGCTTGACTAGCTGCCTCACCCATCATCTTCATGGTCCTGAAATTTGTGATGCAAAGAACTGTGTATAGCTAATCAGTAGCTTATGTTACTTTAATGCAAATGTTTGGTAAACAGCTTAGGAATTGCGCCTTCTTTTCTTTTAAAATCCCCCTTGTAACTGTTGCTAGTCAGAGTGTATATTTAGGGCAATTTGAATCTGTTCCCAGGTTACAACCCTCAAGCTTGGCCCAAATAAACTCTCTCCTCATATTAATTTGCCTCAACTTCTTTCTTTCAGGTTGACATTATTATGGTACTGGGGGTAGGAAGGAAGCAAATACTAAAGCCACACGAAAGACACTAGAACTAGAATACTTGGGGTGAATGATTTTCATTAGGAAGACTGTGGTTCTATCCAGCTAAACAACAGCTGTGGCAAAGAATACACAAAGATCATGTTTATGTTGGCTTCTATTGCTAGGACTTTTCATGTTGAGAGTACTGTAACGTATTCTAAGTCATTTAATAAGTCACCAATGCACCCAAATAATTAAGAGGTGGGTGGTCTATGCTGATGGGCAAACAATATAATTTATCTATGGTCCTTTAGTTCCTGCTGTTGGAATGAGTTTCATGTTCACAAAGCTCATTCTGAGCCCAAACCAAATACTGTGCTTGGGAAGTGAGTGGAAGATCTGCCATCCTAATCTGGGAATTCTCTAGCACCCAATCTCGGTGTGATGGACTGGGCTGGGAGCCCAGGTCTGGAGCCAACCACAGGTGCCAAACTACCTGCAGCCTTTCCAGGACTGTCTTATTGCAGCAGGGCTAACCTGCAGTCCCTCAAGATGTCATAAACACAGCGTTCTTGCTCTTTTTTTTTTGCTTTCTTCTCCTTCCAAGTTCATAGGAGGGCTGTGCTTCCCTGTCCCCTCAAAGTTAGCTGTGGTTATGTGACTTGCTTTGGTCAACAAAATCTGAGCAGAAATATCAGTCACCACTCCTGGGTGGAAGGATTTAAGCCAGTGCCTGTTCACTATGCTTGCAATGGTATGAGATCTTGGGGTTCTTTTGTTCCTACTTACCTTGCTTGTTCTGACTAAAGCTTAGCACAGCCCTGTAAACATCTCTTAATGTCTAGGGGACACTGACACTGCAACTTGTTCCTCAATATCTGTTCTCTTCTTCTTCTTCAGATTAATAGAGAACTTTTAGCTGGGCATATGAGTATATACAACAAAGGTGACAATTCCCCACCTCTCTCATAGCTAGAATTTGGCTATTGATTGGGTCCTTACTGCGGCAGTCTGTTGTGCCCTACTTAACTGTGGTTATTTCCTTTTCCTTCATTATTTTATCTGAGCAAAAATCAAGCTGATCAGAGAAAACAGTATGTCCTCAGTGCTCTGCTTTGCCACTGTGCTTTCTGTTCCTGTGTCTGTACAGGAAGGAAACGTGGCCTCCAAGGTTGGGCTACACAAAGACTGTGCCATCCCTCTGAAGAGAGCCAGCTGCCACATTGCAAGTTGCTCTGTGGAGACATTCAGACGACAAAGGACTGAGGGCAGCCTCTGTCCAACAGCCAGCAGGGAACTGGGGGCTGAAGGCCCCACACTCTAAAAGCAGCTGAATCCTGCTCACAATCATGGGAGTGAGTTCAGAGTAGAGCCTCTCCCAGGGAAAACCTCTGATGACCCTGGGTCCTGGCAGACAGCTTGACTGTGACTTCATGAAAGACCTTGAGCCAGAGGCATCCAGCTTCATCACACACAGATTCTTGACCTATAATGAAAGGACAGAGCCCAAATGAAGGTTCTTTGGTCACCTTGAGCAGACCTAGCAATGTGCTTAGGTCAATGCTGCATGCACAGCAATCATCATTAACAAGAAGGAACAACCAGCTTTTCTGGCCCCCAGGGTGAGTTCCATTCTACTTGGTCACAAGACATTAAGATTAATATCTCAGGCCGGGCTTGATGGCTCAGCCTGTAATCCCAGCACTTTGGGAGGCCGAGGCAAGTGATCCCGTGGATTTGAGACCAGCCCGGGCAACTTGGTGAGACCTTGTCTCTACAATAAATCAAAAAATTAGCTGGGTGTGATAGCATGCACCTGTAGTTCTGGCTACTTGGAAGGCTGAGGCAGAAGGATCGCCAGAGCCCAGCAGGTCGACGCTGGGATGGCTGTGAGTGTGCCACTGCACTGCAGCCTGGGTGACGGAGTGAGACACCAACTCAAAAAAAAAAAAAAGATTAGTATCTCAACTTTGTCCCAAGAATTTGTCTTTCAGATGCTGGTCCAGCCCTTCTTACGTTATCACCCTTGTCCCAAGAAATTATCTTTTCTTCTCTTGGAGAGAGGATCACTTCTTTCTCTGGTCTGCTTTCTGAATAAACTCATTTTTTTTCTTCTTGCACCTTCTGTGCAACTCTTTGCATACCCATGGCACTGACTCAGCTTACTGACCCAACAACACATAGAAACCATGAAACAATAAACATTTGCTGTTTTAAACAGCCTAGTTTAGGGGAAATGTGTTCACAACAATAGATAACTAATGTGCTGGTTAAGAGGATATGCATAACAGTGGCATTTGCCATTTCTGATTTATGCCACAGAAGGGAAGGGGCATGCCCTCCCTTCTCCTTCCTGTCTGCCTCATGGCTGGAATGTCACTGTGGAATGCTGCTGGCCCATGTACACAAAGAAGACACCTGAAGGATGGCAGGGCTATAGGGGAGAGCCTGGGTCCCTGACTACTTCACAGAGCTGAACTATCACACCAGCTTAGGGTTTTATAATAGAGAGAATTAAGCTTATCTCTCATTGAAGTCATTAGAATTTTGGATCTCTTGTAAGGAAGCTGAGCCTATATCATGACTAAAACATTTACTTGAATTCTGTTGCATGTGAAGTTTCCAGGAAGTAAAATGTTTGGGGAACAAGTTTCTTCAAAGAAACTGAGAACACTTGTTATATGAGTTACTGAAAGAGACTTGAAGTCAGAAATGTAAGAGTAATTTTCTTCTTCCAAAATTATGGATTACAGTAACTAGTCTCGAGGGAATGAAGCAAGGCTAGACTTGGGAATGCCAGAAAGAAGAACCAGGATGGGATGATCACTTTGGCAGCTAAGGAGAGTTTAGGCACCAGGAAGACTTGTGACTTGTATTCTTATTCAGAAGGATTCTTTAGGAGACCAGGCTAAATAGCTCTTTTCAAAAGGAAAAAGTGTCCACGTGGGATCATGTTTATAGTAAAAATGAAGAAAGTGGCATTTTTAATGTGTCACAACTGCACAGCTACATACGTGTAGCTGAAATTCACAGTAGCATTGTGGATTCCATCTGAAATGCCTCTGTAAGGGGTCAGCGCTCCCTTGGGCGAAAAATGAACTGAGAGAGTTTTCATTCACTGCAAAGATTTATGGGCTGCATAAAGAGATGAAGCTGTACTGTGACTGCAGCTATTTGCTTTCCTAATCCTCAAATTGAATGCTGTAAGTTTTACAAATAGCTAAAATTAGGACAGATTTTTTTAAAAAAATCATTGACATAGTCTGGTCTCAAGTACCGGCCAGCTTCAGAGTGAACCAGAGAACTGCCAAAGAGTGTCCTGTTCTCATTTCTGACTTTATCCCTGATTCTGTGCATGCTGAAGAAAAAAAGCAGACTAAACACAAACGCCTGAAAAGTAATTAACCTATCAAACACAAACAAAGACCTTAATAAAGTGAATGTTCTGTCTTTTCTTGGCCTGGAAGGTAATATTATAAAGACTAATTTTCCCTAAATTAGTCTATCTTATTCAATATAATTTCAGATAAACATCTCAAAAGAATGGGGGGGGACTTGACAGAATTATTCTAAAGTTGGTTTAGAAATAAGTATTTGAAAATAACAGAATATTTTGAAAAATAATAATAATGGAAGACTTGTTTTATACAGATTAAATGCATTCTTAGAGCAATAAAACAATCAACAGTAATAAAAACAGTGTAGTTCTGGCTTGAGAATAGAGAGGTAGCTTAATGGACTGAAACAAAGGATCCAAATATAGACTCACATAGATTTAAAAATGCAGTGCTTGAGAAAGACACTGTGTCAATTCAGAAATAAGAAAAACAACCTAATGAGAAATTTGACACAAGAATTGGAGAAACACTTCACTGAAGACCTACAAATGACAAATAAACACATGAAAAGATGCCCCAAAATCATTAACCTAAAACTAAAATTAGATGCCATTACATACATGAGACTGGATTAAGAAAAAAACCAGAACAACACAACAACTGAAAAGAACAAGTGTTGATGAGGATGCTTAGCAATCGCAGCTCTCATACAGTGCTGGTGGGAAGGCAAGGTGGTCCCACTGCTTTGAAAAATCATGAGGTAGTCTTGTATGAAGGTAAGAAACACTTGCTATTTGATATGATCCAGCAATATTGCTCCTAGGTATTTACCCAAAAGAAATGAAAATGTGTGCTCTCATAAAAACCATAGGCAAATGTAAACAGCAGCTTGATTCATAATCACACAAAAAAGAAGACACCTCAAATGCCCTTCAACTAGTGAATGGAGAAATCAACCGTGCTACAATAGAACACTACTCAGCAATATAAAGCAATGAACTATATACACAATGATCTCTATACACAGCAATGTGGGTGGATCTTGTGTGTTTCGCTAAGTGAAAGAAGCCATGCTCAGACACTGCACAAGCCATTCCTTCTTTATGGCATTCTGGCAAAGGCAACACTATAGGGATGGAGAAGAGACAGTGGGCTGCCAAGGGGCTGGGGATAGGGTGGGGACTGACCACAAAGGGGTGATGAGAGGGAGTTATGGGGGGTGAAAGAACTGATTAGTGTCTTTTGATGGTGGTTATACAACTCTATACATTGTCAAAACTCATGCAACTATACAGCAAAGTGAATCTTACTGAATGTAAAGTATAAAATAAACTTAAAAAGACATCATGTCATCTTTGAGTGGAAAAATTAACGAATTTATGAAGTGTTATAACAGGTTAGTGGCTTACACATAAATAGAGGTAGAACCTTTCTTCAGACCTCACATGAAAATAAAGTCTAGATGGAATGAGAATTTCATTGTAAATATAGAAATTATAAAATGTTATAAGAAGACATGGGTGAATGCTTTCATAATCTTGGTTGGGGAAGGTTTTTCAAAGAGGATTGTCAGAAATCCCCATATCCACGTATTTGATGATATACAAATTGAAAACTACTGTATAGCAAAATAAAATAAGCATGTTGAAAACTAAATTGTTGGAAATAACTACAGCCCCAATACTAAAAGATTAATTTTCTTATTAAGAAAAAAATACTCAAAAAAGAAAAAAAGTAAAAAAACAAACTCATTAAAAATTTTGGAGGGTACATAAAAATTAACAAATAAATACCTAATTAATGATTGAAGAAAGAATAAAAACAGCAGTTAGCTTGGTTTGTTATCAGATTGACAAAGAGCAAAGGGATTGATAAAAATCTACTAGCAGTAGGGTTTAGAAAATGGGAACTTTCATTAACAATTTGTGGGTGCCAAAGTCACACAGCCTCTGTGGAGGGCATTATCCATACCTTTTTCCCCTGAGGAAATAATATCATTGAAAAAATAGGATACTTGAGGATACTTGGTGTAGCATTGTTTGTAACATCAAAACTTTCAGCTGTAACAGCTTCCATATCCTTTAATATGCTAATATTCTCTGTGACCCCCAGGTGGGGGATATAATGCACAGAGGTTCTCAAAATTATTTCACTAGAAGAACCCTTCCCCTTCCCCTTTTCTGTCCTTCAACTGTGTGACCCACAGGCCATTGCCATAAGGAGGAGACTGGAAGAACAGTCATTAAAATGCTAATGGCCATATCTGAGATGATGGGATTTTACTCACTTCTTTGCACTCTTCTGTACTGTTTGAATTCTTTAAACAATGACCACTTACCATTTTGATGAAGAATAATAAATCTGTTTTCAAAAGAAAAATAATGAATCCAATGTTGTAAAATAAGAGTAACTTAAAACTTCACTGTAGAGCAAATCTTTTTGTAAGTCAGCATGATATAAAAACAAGAGCCTGGAATATTAATAGACACTCAAAATATTCGAGTGAACCAAAGACTAAGATGTTCCGAATCAAAAGACAAATGTTTGAGCCCTTATTGTGGCTTACCTACTTTGCAACACCGGGAACATTTTTTAACCTTTCTAAGCCTTAGTTTTCTCACTGTAAAATGGAGATAATGATATCTTCCTTGCCTCATTCATGACAAGTGGCTCTTAAAATGAGATTATCAGTGAAAAATTACTTGCTTCAATCTTTGAAGTGTTTCTAGAAAAAGTTGCCTTGGGTATCTTGAAGAATTTGAGGCTCAGAGAAAATCACTTTCCCCTAGTCACATAGTCGCTAAGTAATGAAACTAACTGGTGACTACACTGGCTTTTTCTTATCCTTGCCAAATTCCTAACTTTTAATGTGATTTACTCTCCAGACTGACTGGCAGATAAAGAAGGAAAAATCAAAGTAATTTATGACCCTGTAAAACTGTCTTTTGGGGACTCTGTCCTCTTTTAAGAAACAATTACCCGCTCTGTTTAAAGTCTACCACTGCCCATAAAATGTCATCTTCATATCAAAAACATCCTATCCTCCTCAGGCTGTCCATTTCTTTTACTGCTTTCAAATTTCCTTAGATAACGATGCTGACTAGATGTCAGTCAGAAAATCTTCGAATCTACCTATAGCCTGCGAGTGGGCAACCCCTTTGGAAGTATCCTGCCTCCCTGGACTGAACCAGTGAAAATCTTACATGTATTGATTTATGGTTTCCTGTAACTTCTGTCCTCCTAAATTGTATGTAGCCAAGCTACCATTCGAACATGGTGGGTACGTGTTCTCGGAACCTCTTGGGGATAGGTGTCACAGACCTAGGTTACTCAAGTTGACCAGAATAAGCCATCTTACAATATTTTACAGAGTTTGGAATTTTTCATCAACACAACATATAAATTAGAGAGAAGAATGAAGCCCCTCTGAAGGCTAGATATACCTACCTATGGTGTATTTTAGAGCTTTGCTGCTCAAAGTGTGGTCTTCCAACCAGAAGAATCAGAACCACCTGAGAAATGCACTGTCTGGGACCTGATATAATAAATGGGATTTGTACTTAACAGGATTCTCCAGTGATTTATGTGAACATCAGAGTGGGAGATGCATGGTTCTATGGGGCATACCCTGATTTACAGTACAGCCAGCCTCTGTATCCATGGGTTATGTATCCATGGATGCAACCAACAAGGATTGTAAGAATTTTCCATAGTTCACTGCTTTTTATTGCAGAGTAGTATCCCATTGCGTGGGTAAATGATATCTATCCACTGATGGATATTTAAGTTGTTTTCAGTTTAGGGCTCTTAGAAATAAATTTGCTATGAGCCTTCATGAACAAGTCTTTGGACATATACTTTCATTTCTTTTGGGGGTAAAAACCTAAGAGTGGACTGTGTGGATCATATAATGGATGTATGGTTGAAATTTTAAAGAACCTATCAAACTCTTTTCCTAAGTGATTGCCCCATTTTTTATTGCCATTTTCAGTGTCTTAGAGTTCCAGTTCCTCCATATCCTCCAGGATATTTAGTTAGCCATTCTAACAAGTGTGTCGTGGTACCTAACTGTGGCTTTAGTTTGTATTTCTCTACTGACTAAAACTGTTGAACATTTTTTCATTCTTTATTTTTCATCCTTGTATCTTCTTTGGTGAAAAGTCCGTTTATATCTTAGGCCCATTTTAAGAAATTGGGTTTCTAAAAAATATATAATTGAGCTTTGAGATTTCTTTATATATGTTGGTTACAGGTCCTTTATCAGATATATAATTTTTAAATATTTTCTCCCCATCTGGGACTTGTCTTTTCATTCTCACCATGGTGTTTTTTTTTTTAAGAGTAGAAGTTTTTAATTTTGATAAAATCCAATTTAATTTGGATCATACTTTTGGTGTTGTGTCTTAGAAATGTTTGATGAGTAAAGTTCAACTCCAGAACTCAAGCCCATATTTTGGCTCCAAGGCCAAGTCCTTTCCATCACCCCACGTTGTGCCTGTTAATTGGCCAGCAGGTTTGGATGGAGCCTCCCCTATGTGCGGTACTGGGGATGCAGCAGAGAACGAGATAAGCAAAAAGCACCTGCCTCGGTGGAGTGGACTGCATGCAGTGGGAAAAGACAGATGCTAGAGTAAAAGCCCATCAGTTTAGAGGGTGGCAGTGGGATATGCGGTGGGAAAGGGAGAAGCAGAGAAGGGTGGGAAGTAGATGACCAGGGAAGGGGCACCAAGGCTTGGAGGTAGCCAGAGATGAGATGGGCAGACAGGGATGGGGGGTCCAGCTGAGGTTCAGGAGGAAGGAGGAAAAGGAGGGCGGAAAGGAGACGCAGTGGGGCACAGGGAGGGTGGTGCTCTGGAGCAGCTCATGCCGGCCCTTGTAGGTGGCACCAGGACCCCGCATTTCCTGAGTGGGATGGGATTCCAGTGGAGAGCTGGTTGCTGAGGTGATGGGAGGTGGCCCAAGGCAGGGAGACCTGGAGGGGCTCCAGTGACAGTCCAGGTGTGGGCCAGGGGGTGGGCCTGCTGGAGAAGCATGGTGGGACTCAGCTCTGCTTGAAGACAGAGCATAGGATTTTCTGATGGATTAGATGAGGCCTGCACAGAAACAGGTCGATGTTGAGCCCAGGGCTTTGGGCCTGGGCCGATGGGAGTGTGGGGTTGCTGCTCTCTGGGGTGTGTGGAAGAAAGGGGTTTTTTGGGAAGGGTCCAGTTTTTTCAACCTGTTAGACAGATGAGTGGAGAGGGCAGGCAAGCAGGTGGATAGAGATGAGTTTAGGAGTCTTTAGCATACAGACTGGATATAAAGACCAGGTGGGTCCCCCTCCCCTGCTTCTCGCCCCTCTCCCCCAGGCTGTCTCTGGCTTGGTGGGGGTTGGGAAAGCCTGATGCTCTCCAAGGGTTATTAGGAAAATGAGGCAGATGCCTCAGGGCAGATGAGGGGCAAGAGAGAAACCAGAAGAGCAGGAGTCTTGGCAGCCAGGGAGGAGGAGGAGGGGTCTACGGGAGGAAGGGAAGAGGGTCTTTGTTAGGTGCTGGCTAGAAGTTCCAAGAGCTGAGGACCAAGAAGACAGGACATGGATTGGGGGTAGGGAGAGAGGGAGGGAGAGAGGGAGAGGCTGAGGACGGGAAGGATGAGGAGGAAGAGATGAAGAAGGAGAGGAGAAGGGGGGGAGGAGAGAGAGGGGAGATAGAGAGGGAGAAGGAGGGAGAGAGGGAGAGAGAGGGAAGATGAGGGGGGAGGAGAGAGTGACAGAAACAGAGACAGAGAGGAGAGACTGAGAGTTAAGAGTGACACAGAGAGAGGAGAGAGAGAGACAGAGAGGAAGAGACAGAGAGACAAGAGAGGAGAGAGAGAGACAGAGAGAGAGAGAGAGACAGAGAGAGAGAGAGGAGAGACAGAAAGGGGAGGGGGAGAGACCCCTTTTTGGAGTTGAAGCCATGACAGCTGTGTGTGTGCTGATGCGAATGATCCCACAAGCAGAGTTCTGGGGCCTGAAAGGCGGCCCTGATGCCCTGATGTGAGGTGCCCCTTGTACCTTCACACTGCTCATTCCATCCCTTCACCCCCACCCCCACCCCCCACCACCGCTCTCTGCCACTGGAGTCTCAGGACTCTATAGGTTCTTCTCACCTGCCCTCACCTCTCCCAGTCCAAGCGGCCTTCCAGAGACATCAGAGAAACAGTGAAGCTTCCCCCAGCCGCTTAGGGCGCCATACCTCCCTCACTGCTGCCCCACATCGAGGTCCTCAGTGACTAGTTCTGAGCCTCCCATCCTTACCTTTCCACCAGGGATGGTTCTTGTAACTTAAGAGAAGATGGTTGTGTGGCAGGTGTAGACTGCAGTCTGAGTCTCCCCCTCTGGCTCCTCAGGCAGGCAGGTCTGTCTGCTCACCTTCCATCTCCAGCAGCCTGCTCATGGCTGGCCCAGGAGGGAGCTCACCATCTTTGTTGAATGAATTCCAAGGTTCACTTTAAAAGCACATTGTTGGCTGGGTGTGGGGCCTCATGCCTGTAATTGCAGTTTTGAGAGGCTCAGGTAGGAGGGTCACTTGAGCCCAGGAGTTCACGATCAGTCTGGGAAACATAGTAAGACCCGATCTCTACAAAAAACTTAAAAACTAGTTGGATGTGGCGATGCGTGCTTGTAGTCCTAGTTACTCAGAAGGTAGAGGTAGGAGGGTTGCTTGAGCTCAGGAGTTCAAGGTGGAGATGAACAGAGATTGTACCACTGCACTCCAGCTTGGGCAACAGAGCAAGACCTTGTCTCTAAGAATAAAGAAAAAAGAAAAGGAATAAGAAAGAAAAGGAAACAAACAAACAAAAACTCCACACTTTCCTCATTTAATCCATGATTTGGAAAAACACATCTGAGATATCCCACACTTCCAAAATAAATTTCCACACAGCAATTTAAAAACAAAGCATAGAAAAACAACAGCCTGGGGCTAGACCAAGACTCCTAGAAACATCTAATAAAATTTAAAACTGGAAGTAAGAGAAGTCAAATGTGACATTTAAAGGTGAGCAGGTTGGAGGGGGTGTTATTGTTTTTGTTTTTTGTTTGTTTGTTTGTTTTGCAGTGTTTCATTTTCTGGCTGTGATGAAGCTGGTTCCTACTTTTTCCTGTAGCCAGGGTGGGATGCCTCTGTAGTGTCCACTTCAGTGGGAATTGCCAGTGCCCGACAGATGCTGGTGTCTGGACCCTCAACTGGAATTCAGGTGCTGAAAAAGATTGCTTTAATATTTAAAGGGAAGTGAATCCAACAGGAATCTAATTGTTGCCCCAAATATCTGCCTTACATAGATGGGGCATTCCTCCGCAAACTCCCTCTGAAAATACCGGACATTTAACGTGGAGGAATTGCTCCCAGCAGAGGAAATACTCTCTTCAGAGAACCTTTGAGTCATATAAACTTTGTCCAAGAGATGGCGCTGTTGTGTTACAAAAAGAAACCCCCCTTTTAACCATTGCTCTGAAAAAGCCAAGAATAATTCTCAAAAAAGAGAGATCATCCTCCCCACTTCTGGCCTCCCCTACTTTTCCAAAATACTTTTCCATCGATCCCCTCGGCTTCTAACCTCGTGCTTTGAGCAGGCACCTGACTTTCCTCCAATGTTTGCATTGCACATGTTTTCTTGAATCTAGCAGTTTGTGTGTGTTCCACTCCGTTTTCTCAATGTCTTCTCTGCTGTGGTTTTGTTTCTGAGGCTAAACTTGTCTATCTGCACTCCTGAAAATAATTCTGGAGTGCTGGGGGAGGGCCAGAGACTTTGCTGTGGGTCTAGAACTTCCCTGCAATCCAGGGTCCACTTGGCTGAAGTGCCTAGCTGAGGCCAGAGAGGGTCGTCCTTTCAGCATGCGAATCCCCCAGTAACTAAGGGTTGGCATCCCCTCTGCTCTATGGAGCAGGTTTGCCCTACAACCACAGATTATTGCTTTTTCCTTTCTTTTAATTGTGGCAAAACACACACGGCATAAATTTTGCCAGTTAGCCTTGTTTAACTGCACAGTCAGTGGCATTAAGTACATTCACAAAGTTATGCAACCATCACCACCATCCATCTCCAGAACTCTCTTCATCTTGTAAAACTGACACTGTATCCCATTAAACACTAACATCCATTTCCTCTCCCCCAGCCCCGAGCACCCCTCACCCTATTCTAATCTCTGTGTTTAGGAACTTGGCTCCTCCGGGAACCTCATGTGAGTGGAATCATACAGACTTGCCCTTCAGTGGCTGGCTTATTTCACTTAGCATAGTACCCTCAAGATCCAGGCTTGCTGTGGTGTGTGTGTCAGAATCCCTGGATCATATTCCACTGTACGGATAGACCACATTTTGTTTGTTCATTCATCTTTCCATGGACGCTGGATACTTCCAATCCTTGATTGTTATGAATGATGCTGCTATGAACATGGATGGAGATACAAATAGCTCTCTGAGTCCCTGTTTTCGATTCTTTTGCGTGTATACCCAGAAGTGGAATTGCTGGGCCTTGATAGTCCTGGCTTAAATTGAGTAATCACCATATAGTTTTCCACAGTGGCTGTACTTCCACCCACAGTGCTCAGAGCCTTGATTCCTCCACATCCTCCCCAGCACTGCTCAGGTCACTCTTTCAAGGACTGCACACCTGTGCCAACAGGGAGGAATAACCTTCCAGCAGCTTCTAACTCAGAACTGTTGATGCGAGTTTCTTCATAGGACCTGTCTTCCATTTCCCAGACATTTGGCGGATTATTTCTTTTAATCAATTGTCCTTTCATTAAAACATGGTCATTTAAAATAAAACTGCATAAATCTCCTTGCTGGGAAAACACGGAGTTCTTTATATCTGTCTTTGGAAGCAGATGAGGCGTATGAAAGAAACAACTTTATTTATTTATTTATTTATTTGTTTGTTTGTTTGTTTTTGAGTTGGAATCTCACTCTGTCGCCCAGACTGGAGTGCAGTGGCTGCTCCTGGCCACTGCAGCCTCCACCTGCTGGGCTCTGGCGATCCTGCCTCAGCCTTCCAAGTAGCTGGAACTACAGATACGCACTACCACGCCTGGTTAATTTTTTAAAAAATATATATTGTAGAGATGAGGTCTTGCCAAGTTGCCCAGGCGGGTCTCGAACCCGTGGGCTCAGGCAATTCACTCACCTTGACCTCCCAAGGCGTGGGATTACAGGCTGAATCACTGAGCCTGGCCTAAAGAGACAACTTTAAAGTGCAATGTTATGGACCCTGTGGGGAAGATGGTGAGGTGAATATCGTAGTCCCAGGTTTTGGATGAGAAACAGGAAGCCTGAGAGGTTACCACTCCTGGCCTCCCCACTGGCAGGTGGCAGGTGGGGTCTGAGCTCAGGATTGGGCTGCTGCAAGGCCCCTGCCAGGTTTTATGAATTCACATTGAAGATGCAGCCATTGGCTCCAAGTTTCCAACTCTTAAATTTTAGTAAGGCTAAATATGAATCACAGAAGAGTCATAGAGACAATGGGCCATATATACTATTAAAAAAAAAAAATCCGAGTCCTGAATTGTTTTTCCTCATTATAAGAATTCTATGGGGGAAGAAATAGCATTTCTGGTGCTGAAGTAATTTTCCATGCTGTGCTGATCTGCAGAGTCAGCCGGCTGTTCATGTTAAGGTTCACAAGGCTCCTCCTCATCCGGGACCCTGGAGGGGGCATGGCATGGGCCAATCCCCCCTCCCTGAGTGTCTGCTCAAGGTACTGCTACTCACTCAGAGGATTCTGAATCTTCACATGTGAGTACTCAGAGATGGCCTGGAGTGATGGAGCAACACAGTATTAACAATAAGACACATATTGACATAAGCTGTGCTTATTTTGCCCCAAAGAATAGAAGGTTACATCCTGGTTTTTTAAAGCCCCATGGTAACAAAGTGAAAGGTAAAACACAAACAACCCAATTAAAAGTGGGCAAAGGACATGAACAGACGCTTCTCAAAAGAAGACATACAAGAAGCCAACAGACAGATGAAAAAATGCTCAGCCTCACTAAACATCAGAGAAATACAAATTACACTTACAGTGAGATACTACCTAACTCCGCTAAGGATGGCTATAATTAATAAGTCAAAAAACAACAGATGCTGGTGCGGGTGTGGAGAAAAGCTTCTAAACTGTTGGTGAGAGTGCAAACTACCTCAAGCTCTATGGAAAGCAGTGTGCTCTACAAGAACTAAAATTTGAACTTCCATATGATCCAGCAATCCCTCTCCTGGGAATATACCTGGAGGAACACACATTGTTCTACTAAAATAATCCTGCACCCACATGTTTATTGCCACACTATTCACAATATAAAAAACACGGAACCAACCCTACTGCCCATTAAAAACGGGCTAGATTAAGAAAATCTGGTACCTATACATGATGGAGTATTACACAGTCATAAAGAAGAGCAAAATCATGGACTTCACAGCAAATTTGATGAAGTTGGACACCATCATCACAGAAACAAAGAACGGAATCCTGCATGTTCTGATCACTAGTCGCATTAGAACAAGGGTGGAATTGACAGTTGCTGGATACTGCTAGGGAGGGAAGAAGGGAGGTTGCTCTGCAAAGTGGAAGGGACTATAAGAAACACATTTGGATGATCTTATTCCAGTGTTGAAGAATGCAATCTTGCTTCGATTGTCTGGCAGAACTAGTGTTCTGGCCTAAGAAAGAAAGTTGATCTTATATCGACAAGCTTCTGAAGAAAACATAGTCCCCAGAATAACAATAACTACCACTGCTAGTATACAATTAAAACTATGTGGCTCTAAAAAAAATTGTGTACAGAAAGGAAGCATTCAAGCAGACATTTAGCATGTAGGGAATCTGATGGGACCACAGGTGCCAACCCTGTTTAGTTTCAAGGGAGGAGGGACAGGGGCACCTGACAACACAAAGGGTACTTGGTTCACTACCAGGGGAAGAGGGGACAGTTGGAATCTCAAACTTCACCTGCATGGCCTACCTATGTAGTTAATCCTCACTTGTACACTACATCTCTATAACAAAATTAATAATACTCAGTGATCTATCACAGAAACGAAGAACAGAGTACCACAGGTTCTGACTCATAAGTGGACCGTGAACACTTATCATCATACTATAAGAAAGGGACTGGCAGTTGGTGGGTGAGGGCACACAACATCAGTCAGTGTACCTGATCTCAAATCAGGCAAAGTGGGGACCAACCGGAGGCCCAAACTTTACCTGTATAATGCCCACTTGCATAGCTAATCCTGAATTGTACCCCACGTCTTTAAAAACAAATATGGAGGAAAAAAGCCCCATGTTAAAACATGCAACTTTAAAGTAAGTCTTCCTGTATCTGTGCACCACGTATACAAGAGGATTTAGTAAATTAGGTGTGACTATGCATCAATTATTAGGAATATTGTGACTTGGGTAAATAGTGTTGACCCTCAGTTTCTCTGTGAGCACTTTCTACACTCAGTCAGTGGTGTGCAATGGGGAAAGGAGTATCTTCACATAGCAGGCACCCCCTCACCTCTCCCCAAGTCTTCTTCAAGGACTCTCCCTAAATGCTCGAGGGGCTTGGAATTCTGGCCCTGACTACTGTGCAATTTTAGATTTACCTAAACTCTCTGAGCCTTCAGCCAATTGAAGGAGGTGAAGAGCCCATGAAATGATATGTATGAAGTACAGAATGTACTCACAGATCTACCCCATCATTCCAAGAGAGCCAGTGCTGGCAGTAGCGTGGCTTCCAGAAATGTTTCATTGTGTTTATCCATGATCATCAGGCAGGGCTGGGTTTGGGAACATATCAACTAATTTCTTAACTCTTGAATTGTATTACTCAGGTGGGAAAGAAATAGACGGGTTCTCTTGTCTCTTGTGACCTTGGCAGTTTCAGAAGGGCCCTCATTGAGGAGTTATTGGAAGCTGTCTCTTGGTGGGTTCTGAGAGGTAGAGCTGCAGCTGGGACACCTCTGCACTGGCCTTTGCACTGATCGCTGCAGGGATGCCTCTTCCCACTTCCCATGGGTGGCCCAGGCCCAGCTCCCAGGAAGTGGGGGCTGCAGGGAGGTGGCCCGACAGTAGGGGCCTGGGCGGCCTGAGTCATCCTCTCTGTGTTCCATGAGCAATGAATTCATTTTGGACAGATTGCTTGTAAAGAACAGCAGTCAGCTTCACATGCTGAGATTTATGGAGAAGGGTCTTTGTCACTGCCTCGTGTCACCTCTAGGGATGTGTGTAGCAATTGGTAAAAGCGATTTGAGCCAATATTCCACAGGTTTATTCTGTAGGTATTTAAAAAAAAATCACACAATGAAACAGAGAGGGCTTTACACACTCTACAAAGAAACAGAGAGATGAACACACTCTACAAAGTGGAATGGGCTACTAGAAACACAATGGGATGATCTTATTCCTATATTGAAGGATGATATCTTCCTTCAATTGTCTAATAGAACTAGTGTTCTGGCCTAAAAGAAAACTGATCTTATATATACAACCCTTTGAAAAAAACAGTCCCCAGAACAACAATGGCTACCCCTGCTAGTATACAATTAAAACTATGTGGTTCTAAAAAATTTGCTTACAAAAAGTGGGCATTTGAGCAGGCAATTAGCATGTGGGGGATCTGATGGGTCCACGGGTGCCAACTCTGTTCAGTTTCAAGAATTGGGGGTTACACGCCATCTGGGCTTCTCAGGAACACAGTGCCTGTGCCACTCAATCCCTCTCCCAATTCCATACAATCCTGTGTTCCTACAACTGACAGGTGCATTACCTCACTATGCCATCCTGTAAGGAAGGCAAGGTGCCCTGAATCAGACATCTCTTCAACTTAGATTTTCCTTGGTCAGAAGATTCTTTCTCTCTCCTTCCTAATGAGGAGATGCATATGTCAAAGGGCTGCATAGACCGTGAACGTACAAACATGGCTCACGGTCACCTTAAGGAATCCCACTGCCTCCCTTCCTCCTTGCCTCCCCCGAGTCCAGTTATTTTCCACAGCAATGTCTTTGCTGTGCATCATGCCTTGGGTCAACATCTCCAGTATGCGGCTGCCAGAGTGTTGCAGCACACCCAGAAGATCTACCTGTACTGCCAAGACCCAGAGGGATACAGGCTGAGTATCCCTCATCCAAAAATGCTTGGAACCAGTATTTTGGATTTTGAATATTTTTAAATTTTGGAATATTTGCATATACATAATAAGATATCCTGAGAACTCTAAACATGAAAGTTGTGTTTCATATACACATGGCTTGAAGGTAACTTTATATAATTTAAAAATAATTTTGTTCATGAAATTGTTTGTGTATATTGTACCATTAGAAAGGAAAGATGTCACTATCTCAGCCCCTGTGTGAACCGTCTTTGGTTGTTCGGCATCACCATCGTTCCTGACTCTGAATGTATATGCTACCAATAAGCGGTTATTTTCTTATACTTATTCACATGTAACAGTAAAAAATATGACATACATGTCAGGTTTGTGTGGAAAAGGTCTACCTCAGCTGAAGGGGACTGGGAAGGTCTTTTTTCCCTTGAGGATACCAAATAAGCTGTGTGTGTGTTTTTTTTTGAGTTGGAGTCTCACTCTGTCGCCCAGACTGGAGTGCAGTGGCCGCTCCCGGCCACCGCAGCCTCGACCCGCTGGGCTCCGGCGATCCTTCCGCCTCCGCCTTCCGAGTAGCCGGAATTACAGGCGCGCGCTACCACACCCGGCTGATTTTTTGATTTATTATAGAGATGAGGTCTCGCTGCCCAGGCGGGTCTCGAACCGGCAGGCTCAGGCTATCCACTCACCTCAGCCTCCCAAAGGCGCGGGATGACAGGCTGAGCCACCGAGCCCCTGTGCCTGTGTTTTGACTGCGTCCTGCCACTTGAGGGCAGGTGTGGAATTTTCTCCTTGTGGCATCATGTGAGAGCTCAAAAATGCTCATATTTTGCAGCATGTCAGATTTTCAACTTGTGTATTGGGTTGTTCAACTGTCATAGCTAACACTCGTACAGCACAGCGTGCGCGCAGTGTTCTAATTGCTTTAATGTGTTTCAAGTCATTAATCTGCTCGATTAGCTTGTGAAGCAGGCACCATTATCAACCCACTTCTGAGATGGGAACATGGGGGTACAGTGAGGTTATGCAATATCGCCAAGGCTACACAGCTGGTCAGTGTCAGAGCTGGGATCCAAACCTGGCAGTTAGACTCCAGAGTCGGATTCCCAAGCACTACCCTTTACTGCCTCTAAATGAAAAGGAAATGAAAATTCTAACCCGATTTCCATTTCTAACGTTGACGGTCTCCATCTAAATGGAGTACCGCCACCTAATGGCACCACCACTAGATGGCAGTCAGGACACCAGGCCCCTCTTTCCTCCCTGCAGGCTGCTGCATCTCCCTGCAGGCCTGGCAGCTGGCAGAGGCTTCCAAAAACCCCACAGACCGGTATCTGCCATATCAGTGAATGTTCCTCCAGACTTCCAGCCGAAACATTCACAATCATTCACCACTTAGGCCATGTGTCCCAGGGAAAAACAGCAAAAGCGAAATGTCAAAAGATCAAAAGGATTCGAGATCCTCCTGGGCAGTGAGACCTCATCTCTACAATAAATCAAAAAATCAGCCGGGCGTGGTAGCTCGTGCCTGTAATTCCGGCTACTCGGAAGGCTGAGGCGGAAAGATCGCCGGAGCCCAGCGGGTCGAGGCTGCGGTGGCCGGGAGCGGCCACTGCACTCCAGTCTGGGCGACCGAGTGAGACTCCAACTCAAAAAAAAAAAAAAAGATCAAAAGGAAAGAGTGAGTTTAGAACAGTGGGTGCACAATGAGTGCACCTTCCACCTGCAGCAGACTGAGGAAGGATCCTGGGAAAACCTGCAACGGCTAGGCTCCTGGCAAGATTGGCCTCCAGGCTGAACCACGGCAGACACTCAGGTCCTATGGTGTCATCTGAGCTACCCAGGAGGCTGGGCCTGTTCCTGCAGACCCCTGACTGTCCTCAGCTCCTAGAACTCAGAAGTTGCCCAACTCACGCAAGCTGCTCTGCCTGAGCCCTCCCTGACAGCTCTTTCCTCTAGTGTCTCCTGTTCCTGGGCCGGCAGAGGCCTCTTAGGCTCTAGCCCTGATGTTACCTCTCTGAGAAACTTCATCTGCCCCCACTGGAAATATCTGGCCCCACCCTATCCCTCTGCACTCCTCATCCCTTCCTCTGCTTTATGTTCCTTTACAGCATTGATCAGCACTTGACATCATTATCGCGATTAGTATTTCTTTGTCTGTTTCCCCTCCCAACCACTCCCATCCTTCCAATAAAACGCATACTCCCAGAGTGCAGGGATTTGATCTCTGCTTATATTGTGTACAGTGCCTGGTCATAATACAAATAAGAGTTAAGAGTACTCAACACCAGTCAGGCACTGTTTAAAGGCTTTACTTAGTCATCACAAGTGGAAGGCTATCACCCCATTTTACATATGAGGGAACTGAGTCTCGGGCAGGTTCAGTCACTGGCCCAGAATAACGCAGCTACTAAGTGGCACATCTGGTATTTAGATTAGGCAGACTGGCTGATAGTGAGTACTCAGTAACTGCTTGTCTAATAACTAAACAAATGAGTGAATGAACTTATTAATTATCTTGCTGCAGCAGGGCTCCATCAGTACAGGAAGGAATTTCTGCTGAATAATCCCTACTGATAGCCCTTCTTTCTTTATAAAAATGAAATTCTTCTTTTGCCTTCTGATATTACAGTTTATTTTCCTTTGGCATTTTAAGATGATAATTCAGGCAAAATTGTTGGATACAAGATCAATATAGAAAAACAAATTATATTTCTGTGTAGCAATGAATAAATTGAAAATGAGATTAATAAAACAATTTCAGTTACATGAGTATCAAAAAATGAATTTCCTTGAAATACATTTAACAAAAGAAGTGCAAGGATCTTACTCTTAAAATTACAATACATTGTTGGAAAAAATTAAAAACCTAAATCTATGGAAAGGTATCTCAGGTTCATGAATCAGAAAACTTATTATTATTATTATTATTATTTCTTTTATTTTTTTGAGTTGGAGTCTCACTCTGTCACCCAGACTGGAGTGCAGTGACACGCTCCTGGCCACTGCAGCCTCAACCTGCTGGGCTCTGGCGATCCTTTCGCCTCAGTCTTTCAAGTAGCTGGAACTATAGGTGTGCACTACCATGCCTGGCTAATTTTTGATTTATTGTAGAGATGAGGTCTCGCCAAGTTGCCTGGGTGGATATCGAACCCTCAGGCTCAGGCAATCCTCTCACCTCGGCCTCCCAAAGCGCTGGGATTACAGGCTGAGCCACTGAACCCGACCAGAAAACTTATTATTAAGATGGCAATACTTTCCAAGTTGATCTACAGATTAAATGCAATTCTCATCAAAATCCCAGTTGGCTTTATTACAGAAATTAATGAGCAAAGCCGAAAATTCAAATAGAAATGTAAGGATTGACTCAGAATAGTTAAAATCCTTGAAAAGAAAGAACAAAGTTGGAGAATTCACACTCTCCAATTTCAAAACTTACAATAAAGCCATAAGAATGAAGACAGTGTGATACTAGCATAAGGAAATTTTGTAATTCAGTGGAACAGTGTTGAGTGTCCAGAAATCAACTTTTATACTTATGGTCAATGCCAAGGTAGTTCAATGAGGAAAAGAATAGCTTTTTAATCTAATGGTCCAAAATGCAAAACAATGGAGTTGGACTCCTACCTCATACGATATCAAAAAGTGAACTCAAAAAATGGATGAAAAACCTAAATGTAAGAGCCAAAACTCATAAAACTCTTGAAGAAAACATAGATGTAAATCTTGTGACCGTAGGTTAGGCAACACTTCTTCAATATGACAGCAAAAGCACAAGAAAGAAAAGATAATTGATGAATTAAACTTCATCAAAATGAAAAACTTCTGTGCTACAAGAAAGCAAAAAGACAACCCACAGAAAAAAAGAAAGTATTTTCAAACCATGTGTCTGAAAATAATCTTGTAGGCAGAATGTGTGAAGAACAACTTAATAATAAAAAGATAAATAATAATTAAAATGAACAAAGAATCTAAATAGACATTTCTCCAAAGAAGATATACAAATAGCAAATAAGCACATGAAGGGATACTGAACATCATTAACCATTAGGAAAATGTAAATCAAAAGCACAATGAGATGTTACCTCACATCCACTAGGATGGCTATAAGCAAAAAGACAGAGTTGTAAGTGTTGATGAATGTATGGAGAAACCAGAACCCTCATACACTGCTGGCAGGAATGCAAAATGGTGCCACTTTGGAAAACTTTTTGACAGTTCCTCAGAAGGTTAAACATACAGTAACCATACACCCAGCAATACCGGTCTTAGACATATACCCAAAAGCGATGAAAATATATGTCTATGCAAAAATGTGCACATGAATATTTATAAGAGCATTGCAGAATAGCCAAAAAAGGAACAATCCAAATGTTCAACAACTGATAAATGGATATGTAAAGTTAACTGTATCCATACAATGAAATATTATTTAGCAATACACACAAGTGAAATACTGATATGTGCTATGTTATGGAGAGACACTGAAGACATTATGCTACGTGAAAGAAGCCAGACACAAAAGCTCACATGACTCCATTTCATATGAAATGGTCCAGAAAAGATAAATTCACAGAGACAGAAAGTGAGTTAGCTGTTGCCTGGGGTTGGGGTTAGGGTGTTGGGGTAGACTAGGAAGTCATTTCTTCAGGGAACAGTTTCCTTTTGGGGTGATGAAAATGGTCTAAAACTGATTGTGGTGATGGCTGCACAGCCCTATGGATATACTAACCACTACTGAATTGTGTCTGTGAATTATGGTAGTTCCCCCATCTGTGGGGGATACATTCCAAGACCCCAGAAGATGCCTACAACCACAGTCATTACTGACTCCAATATATACTATATTTTTCTATGCATACATACCTAAGATTAAGTTTAATTTATAAATTAGGCACAGTAAGATTTTAAAAATATATATATTTAAAGATGTGGGGTACAATTCAGGATTAGGTATGTAAGTGAACATTGTTCAGATAAAGTTTGGGTCTCCCTTTGGTCCTCACTTTGCTTGGTTTGAGATCAGGTACCCTTTTTGATGTTATGTGCCTCGCCCCCACCCTGGCAGTATCCAGCTATTGCCAATCCCTTTCTTATAGTATTATGGTAAATGTTCAGGGTCTGCTTACGAATGAGGACGTGTGGTACTCAGTTCTTTGTTTCTGTGATAGATCACTGAGTATGATGGACTCTAAATTCATCCAAGTTGTTGTGAAGTCCATATGTTTGTCCTTCATTATGGCTGTATAATATTCCATCTTGTATATGTACCACATTTAAAAAAAATCCAGTCTAGTTTAGATGGGCAGCATGGTTGGTTCCATGTTTTTGCTCATGTGAATAGTGCTGGAGTAAACATGCATGTGCAGGTATCTTTTCAGTAGAATGATTTGAATTCCTCTAGGTATATTCCCAGTAGAGAAATTGCTGGGTCATATGTAAGGCCAATTGCTAGTTCTTTTAGAGCACAGTAAAATGTTAACAACAACAATAATAAAATAGAACAATTGTAACTATATACTGTAATAAGAGCTATGTAAATATGATCCTTCTTTGTCTCTCAAAATATCTTTTATTGATTTATTTAGCTGTTTTGTTGTTGTTGTTTTGTTTTTAGTTTTAGAGATGGTGGTTTCACTATGTTGCCCAGATTGAACTTGAACTCCTGGGCTCAAGCAATCCTCCTACTTCAGCCTTTCAAGTAGCTGGGACTATAGGCACATGTCATTATACCCAACTTAAAAATATCTTACTGAACTGCACTCACCTATTTTCAGATTTTTATTGACCGTGGATAACTGGAATCTTGAAAAGTGGAACTGCAGATTAGCAGGAATGTCTACAGATATCAATAATGCTTTAAACAATTCGGTTTCACTTACTGTGTATTAGACACGGGCTGCCTGGCTCTGTGATGGGCATTTTCACATGTATTACATAATACCATAAGTCTTCATCCAACGCTATCTGTTTTCGTGATTTTAAGTAAAATGACACAAATGAAACCAAGTTTTCATGGCTAATTGATATAAATAATAGCTAAGTTTCTATAACATATTTCTGATCACAAAAAAATCACCAAACTTCTAAATAAGGTCTACAACACTTGTAATATTAAACATTAAAATAATGTGAGCTACATTTACATTTACTTTATACATTTAAGAAATATTGATAAGAGCAAGTGAGACAATTATTTACCTGCTTATTCCAGTTCAGGGTCTCATGGGGTTGGAGCCTGTCCCAGCAGCTCTGTGCACATAGCAGGAACCAGTCCTGAATAGGATGCCTTTGCACGCCCACCCACCCTCACTCACAGGGGGAGCATACAGACATGACAATTCGTCTAATGTGCATGTACTTGAACCTGGGAGAAAACTGGAGTGTTTGGAGAAAGCCCGTACAGACATGGTAGGATGGGCAAACCCCACATAGATGGTGGCCTCAGCTGGGAAGCCATATTTTTGTTTTTTAAATTTATTTATTCTTTTAAAATACATTTTAAATCCATTTTATTTTATTTTAGAGTTGTGGGGTACAAGTGGGGATTTACTACATAAGAAGCTTTCATGCAGGTGAAGTTTGGGCTTCTAACTGGCCTTCTCTCCCCGGATAGTGGTCCAAGTGTCCAATGTGTTGCCACATGTCCCTTCCCTCCTTCTGTCTCTCCACTAGCAGTATTCAGTGAGTGCCAATCCCACCCTTTTGCTAGTGTGACCAGTGATCAGGGCCTGCTTATGAGTGAGAACATGTAATCAGTTCTTTGTTTCTGTGATAGTTCACTTAGTATGATGATCACCAGCTGCATCCAAGTTGCTGTGAAGGTCATGATTTTGTTCTTCTTTATGGCTGCATAATATTCCATTGTGTATATGTACCACATTTTCGTTATCCAATCCACTTTCAATGGGCATCTGGGGTTCCATGTTTTTGCTATTGTGAATGTGCTGAAGTGAACATGCATGTGCAGGTGTCTTTTTAGAATTATTCATGTTCCTCTGGATATATTCCCAGAGAGGGATTGCTGAATCATATGTAAGTTAAATTTTTAGTTCTTTGAAATTGCCACACCGCTCTCCATAAAGGTTGAACTAGTTTACATTCTCACCAACAGTGTAGACGCATTCCCTTTTCTCCACAGCCTCATCAACATCTGCTGTTGTTTGACTTATTAATGATAGCCATCTTTACCAGTGTTAGTTGGTATCTCATTGTAGCTTTGATCTTATTTCTCTGATGACTAGTGAAGCTGAGCATTTTTTCATGTGTTTGTTGGCTGCTTGTATTTCATCCTTTGAGAAGTATCGGTGTATTTGCTCACTGTTTATTAGGGTTTTTTTTTTTTTCCTTTCAGTTCATTTGAGTTCCTTGTAGATCCTGGATGTTAGGCCTTTGCCAGATGCATAGCTGGCAAATATTTTTTTCCCATTCCATGGGCTGTCTCTTTACTCTTTTGAGGGTTTCTTTTGCTGTGCAAGACTTTTCAGTTTGAAAAGGTCCCATCTGTCTTTCTTAGTTTTTGTTGCACTTACTTTTGAGGATTTGACCATGAATTCATGTCTACTCCAATGTCTAGGAAAGTGTTCCCTACATTTTCCTCTAAGATTCTTATAGTTTGAGGCTTTATATTTAAGTCTTTGATTCATTTTCAGTTAATTTTTGTATATGGTAATAGATAGTGGTCCAGTTTCATTTCTCTGCATGTGGCTAGCCAGTTTCCCAACATCATTTGCTAAACATGGTTTCCTTTCCCCAGTGTTTATTATTGATGGTTTTGTGGAAGATGAGTTGAGGGACTGTATTTTTAATTCCAGATTGGAAGCCATATTTTTTTCTCATCAATGTTATAACAAAACAACATTGAACAAAATGATGTTATTCAAGGAACCACTACACATTCCAGAGCTCCCCAAAGAAGAGATGACTATTCCCACTTTGAAGATGAGACTCCTCAGTGGTATGTCCAGAGTTCCACAGCTGGTGCGAGGTGAGATAGAGGGTTAGACCCTAGTTTTTGTCTGCCATTCACAGGTAGCCCGAGTGTGGACTTGGAGTCCATCTGTCTAATATGACCCCTTCTGACTCTGATGAGAAAGTCAGTTGTCTGCTCTTGAGCCTTAGTGTCCTCACCCATAAAACAGGAGTAATAATATCAGTACCTCATTCAGATGGTCTTTGTGCAGTTTAAAAGAGTAAGTCCCCTAAAGTACTTTAGCTAGCAACAGTAAATGCTAATTAGGTATTGTCAATTAAGAGTGCATCATCGTAGTATTGTCTATTGTTTACTCAATATTCTGCAGTATTCCCATTGTGATACGTGGGCATGTGTACCTGGAAACTACACCCTAGGGACAATTAGTCATGTGATGTACCCGATTCAACAATTTACTCTGGTCACTTTCAGAGGATCGAGGATCTCAACCAAGAAACTATTCTCTAGAGCAGGGTTAGCAAACCAACTTTTGTAAATGACATTTTATTGGAACACAATCAGGCAATTTATTACATACCATCTAAAACCACTTTTTTTCATGCAGTGGTAGTGTAGGCTAATTTCTACAGAGACCACATGTCCTGCAAAGCTAAACTGTTCACTGACTCTTACAGAAAAAGTTTGCCAGTCCCTGTTCTAGAGCAAGCTTTTCAAATACCACCAGCTAAAGCTGCACCAAAGAGCATGTTATTTGCAGCAAAGAATGTTAAAAATAAGTCTCCCTGGTTAAATGAGTGGTGGTCAAGATGGGTGTTTACTGCAAAGGTTCTACAGGTGCAGGCAAGGACTAAGAGCATAAGTCCAGCCTAGCAGTCTCTCCCATGCCCTGACTCACAGGGGATTTCCTGATGCCACTGGAGAGTGAGTGTACGTGCTGCTGGGCCTCAGTGCCCATAACTTCAGTGTGCTCGCTCAAGTGTCCAGAGGAGAGTCTGTAGGAAACTCACCAAGCAGTAGCCTCACACAGAAAGATATGCTAGTAAGTGTATGTGGGACAGAATGTGGCAGAAGTGGCTTAGAGTAGTTTGACACAGTTGCCTACTAGTTGGTTGTAGTGTCTAGGCATTGAGCACTAGAGGGAACTTTTACAAAATATAAAATACTCAGTAATCAAGTTACTTAACAGTCTAGGTGAGCCAGATTCAACACAGAGTAAACCATCGGGGAGCATTTACAAGCTACCATGTGTGACTCATGGCTTGTAGGCAATACAGCTGAAGCTGGGACACAGAGGTCTGGGTCTGTAAGGAGATGTCCAAGCTAGAAGTGAGGAAGAGCATGGGGAGAGACAGGAGGCTGATGAACACGGGCTGAGGAATGATGGATATGGAGATTACAGAGGACCCCACAGAAGGCAGAGGTAGTGTAGGCTACCCAGTCCCCAAATCTACCCACTGCTGAATGCCCAGCTGCACAGGGCCTCAGAGGAGTGCTGGGCCAGGCCTTGGGCATGTCTTTGCTTTCAAGTTGTCTTTTTAGTTTGTTTGTTCTTATTTTGTTGCTGTTGTTTTACTGTTAGCTTTTCATGTGTTTATATCTGTTCTCCCTTGGTTTAGAAGTGAGATTGCCAGATGCAGCCAACAGTCATGGGCTGGAAGTCCAGTTTTGCCACTTGCCCGGGCAAATGAGCTCCCTCTCTGAGCCTTTGTCCCTTCAACTGTAAGACCCAGCTAGGAACACTCCTCTGGGGGCAGAAACCCTGACAGCAATGCAATGGGTGCACTGAAAGACTTGGTCATTTGGGTGTCTGCAGAAGGGTGAAGACCCTGGGAGTGACTGCAGTGCAGAACTGGAGGTGGGCTCGAGGGAGGAAAGCCAAGGAAGGAAAGCGAGGGTAGGAAACCACCTCCTTAGGTGAGACATATGGCTCCCGCCTCGGTGGGAGGCTACCGGTGTGCCTTAGCAGCAGCCGGCAGAATAACCCCAGCAGCTCTCCCTGCCTGTGTAGTCGCCCCAGGCTCCTGCTTAGAGGGAGGTATGGAAGGCATTTCACGGTGGTGACTTTCTCCTCTTGGTGTACCCTGTGTCCTTAGTGCCGGGAAGCCTGATCCTGATTAGACCAACTTGTGGGTGGTCCATCTTCCAGGGTCTAGGGGCTCTCTCTTTTTGGTGGTGAATGATACAGCGGCCTTGGTTTTCCCAACCATCAGAAGCTCCATGGGATAGAAATTTGAGAGTGCTCGTCCTCACTGTATAGTCATCACCAACGGCCTCGCTGTTTCCCCACCGTGGACAATGGCTCCCTGGGGGCTGCGTGTCCCTGCTGACCCCGTCTGCTTCTGTCTGGTGGGCCTGAGCAGACTGTGCGAGCTGCACAGCTTTCAGTGCACGACTCCCTTCAATCACACCTGCACCCTGGGTGCAGCTGAGGAAGGTAGCCAGTGCATTGTTTTGTACACATTAATAAGAACTCCTGTAAAAGCACTCAACAAACACAGGAGGCACAGGACATAGTGAAAAGAGAGTGATTTTGGAGCCTCACAGACTTGGGGCAATTCTGGGCTGTACCATTGAGTGTGGAGGTACCAACTCTGTGTCCTTGGGCAAGTTACTGGTTCTTTCTGATCCTTGTTTCTTTATCTATAAAGCTTTACCTGACTGAATTATTAGAAGGATTAAATAAAATATATATAAAGCATCTACTGTGGTCTCTAGCATATAGAAGTGTTCAAGAATGGTAACTATCATAAATATAAAAATGATTACTCAAGTAAATGTGACAAAGTATAAGTTACTCATCTTTCTTGCCTGGTGAGTGCAGGACCAATAGCACTTCCTGCGACATGTATTGACCATGATGCTCTTGGATCCCCACGAGTATTGCACCAGATCAAAGAAGGTTAGAAGCACCTGACTCGAACTATCTTACTGACTCTTTTCTGCAGCCTGTTTTTGTCGCCATGGTACCGATAAGGAATAGGGACAGTCAAGTCTTTAGCTCCTGCCGTTCCTGTCACAGATGTTGCTTCTGTCCTGCCTTGTGGAAGAGACGTCCATGCGGCCGTGTGCATGGACAGCAGCTACCCAGGCTTTGCAGACACTCCCCTGACTTCCCGGAGTCCCCAGGCTGTGCTGTGAAGAAGGAGCCCCCCTGGAGTGACCGTCTGCCTTTCCCTGCCGCCCTACTGGGATCATATTGTGACTAGCAATGAAACGGCCCAGGGAGGAAACAGCCAGATTCTTGTCTGAGATCGTTGCTGTCTGTGAAAACCACACTGCCTAATTCTCATCTCTATCTTGGAGAAGATGACTCCCATAAAGGATTTTGCATGCCTGGAGTTAATATTAAGAGACTCTGTGGGTCTGACACTCTATAGCACCTCATCGAAAATCCACAGTTCAAAATGTGCACAGCAGGAAACAGAAATAAATCTCTATTTGGGGATGCTCCTGTTGGATGTTCCAAGGGTTAGTTGTCTGCGTGTCTTCAACAGCAAATCATTTTGGTGATGATAGATCATAAGTTCAGGGGGAAATTGCCTCAGAAGAACACGTACTTAATAAATCGTCTGGGTTGAGATTGAGGTTGCCTCTCACTAGAGTTTGGCGTGGGGATGACCTCCAATGCTCCCTCAGGTCTGGCAGTGTATTCTAAATACCTGTCTATTTTGGGACCTTACAGGGCCAGCAGCAAGGGTCATAGTCACTCTGACCCTTCCCCTTCAACCTGTGATGTAATTGCTGTGCAAAAGGGTGGTTCCTGAAATCCGCTGATTAGGGGATCCTGAATCTGACCCAATGCAGACATGAGTTACTTCTTTCAAATGGTATAACTGCTTTAAATGGCAGCTTCTAAATAATTCATGACAATACTTTCACACTTTCAACATTCTCCTCCACAGAGTCTATGCCGTCACAGCTTCAGGCAAGAATCCTGGGCTATGGACTGGGAGCATATCACAGCTCTCATAGCTTGCTGTCTTGCTTTTTTTTCATTGATTTTCAGATTGCTTATGTAAATGGAATCAGTGGGCATTTCTACAAGCTGCTAAATGCCTTCATGGCACTTATCCATTTTCACAATTATAGAGGGATTTAGACACCTGTGTTCACTTCCATTCTCTACCAGACTGTGCTTGGTGAGGGCAAGAGCCATGTCTGTTCTGTTCATCTCTATCTTTGCAGGGTTTAGGACATAGAGAATGCTCAAATGAACAGATAAATATTAGTTCTGAAGTGAACTTGAGTTATGAACAAATAAACTGAGCACGTTGAGTAATGGCAGAGACCCTTGCTGTGTGTGCCCGGAATGGCCAATCTTGTTTTCCTGCAGTAAAGATGAAATCTCTTGCAGAAGTGAGTGTGGGTGCCCCTTGGCTATTCAATAGCTATATTTGCATCTAATGCAAATAACTTAATTCCTGTGGCTTGAGCATTGAAAAGGGATTTTAAAAGTATTCATAATAATCTAATATTCCTTCAAAGGCATTCCTTCCACTTGTGTTGGCACCAGGAGCCCTGGTCCTCTGGTACCATAGTGACTTCATACTTGCCCCCAAATCTTCTCAATTTCATCCTCAGTTGATATACAGTTACATTACCAGTAGATCCTCTTGTTAAAGATGATTTAACTATATGCATGCAACTATGGTAGGTGGATCAAGACATGTTTTCCTGGTAAAAATATGTAATAAGGAGTTTTTATGGCGTTTTGGCTCTCCAACCTTTTTTATGTAGCTACATTATTATTTCTTCTTCTGTTTGTTTTGTTTTTGAGTTGGAGTCTCACTCTGCCACACAGGCTGGAGTGCAGCAACATGCTCACAGCCACTGCAACTTCGACCTGCTGGGCTCAAGGGATCCTTCTGCCCCAGCCTTCCAAATAGCTGGAACTACAGGCACACACCACCACGCCTGGCTATTTTTTTTTTCTTTATTCTAGAGATGAGGTCTCCATGTTACCCCATCTGATCTTGAACACTGGGCTCGGGCAGTCCTCTCGCCTCTGCCTCCCAAAGCACTAGGATTATAGGTGTGAGCCACCATGTCCAGCCTATGTTATTATTTCAATATATTCTTAATATATGCAGATGTTGGAATTATTAATATTATCGAGACTATTCCTTCAAATATGTCCTGATTATTAAAAGTGTAAAATACATAGACTCACACCAATTTCTTTCATTCACCTTTGTTTAGTTGTAAAATTATACACCAAAGTCTTCAGACCATAGGCCTGTCATTTGCTCTTAACCTGCAGATGTGTTTTATTTTGCTGGCACAGTGCTGAAAAAATATGAGCCAACATTTAAAAACCAGGAGATTTTGCATAAGAATCCAGATTTTTGGAAACTTCCCAGACCCTGCATGTCCACACCCTGCACGTGGGACTCCCTGTGGCCCAGCCTGCTCCTATGTGCAGACACATCTCCCAGGTCCTTCTTCCTTCTGTGCCTACTGTTTACATTCCTGGAAGTGTGGGTTTGGGGGTGATTTGTTTACATTTTACAGATTTTTATTAGTGTTGTTTCAAAAATGTTCTACAACACCAAAGAAAAAAATAGTTGTGGAGGAGCTTAAGTTACTGGTTTAAGAATTAATCTGCGTGTGTTCTCCTTAGTCAAATTGTACTTTGAGATTTGGTGAAAATTTTAGAATGAAACAATAAGATGAAGATAAACGAAATGATAGTGATTAGGTTGCCAAAGTCTTTCTTGATCATTCCTTTGTTGACAAGCTGAGTGGTTCCATGTTTGCCTTGTGGTTTCTAGTGCTGCCAGATGTAAGAATGCCTCAGAGTGCCGAGGCGGGAGGCAGCCACAGCACAAATATCTTCCTTTTCATCTAGGGGAGGATGAGCCATCTTTGTGCTGGGATTCTTCATGAGCTCCCTGTGGGTCTGTTCAACTCAAGCCGCATCCGTGTCTGGGATAGATGTGGAGTGACGATGAACTGGCTGCCACTGATGTTAAAATGTTAAATCCGAAATAATCCCAGAGAACTCTGGAAACATCATTTCATCAAGAGTCTCAAACAATGGCTGTCATTTGAGGTTTGGGTGTTTTCAAAGTCAGTATGCTTCCTGCACAAGAAGTGCCCTGTGTTATGTTCTTCCACTGTTTTTCATACTGAAGGACAAAGGTCATGGCCAGTTGGCATCCATGTCCCTTTGAGCTTCATCTTCCTCATGTTGTATAAATGCGTGGCAAATCAAGGAACTTTTTTTAGGAAGATGCTATTAAGAACACACTTATCTAGGGCAGGAGGTCTTCAATGACAGAAGCTAGCAGAGATATACCCTTCACCAAGAGATACAGAACATTTAATTTGGAGGCTACAGGAAACTAAAAAGTGTTGACGTGGTTATGAGGTTTGACTCTTTTATGCCAACAGACCAGAGTTTTCAACCTCTGCCAACCTGTTTGACATCTTGGGGCAAAGCTTGCTATGGGGGCTGCCCTGTGCACAGTAGGATCAGCAGCATCCCTGGCCTTTATACCTACTAGACACCAGTGTTGACCACCCACTCCTGTAGTGGTGTATTACAACATCCCAGCATTGTCAAATTGTCCCAGGGGGGGCAAAATCATCCTGGTTGAGAGCCTTCTGAGAGCTTTTGATTTTGTCAGAATGGTTCAGATTTTGTCCTCAAAGATCTCAAAAGGGACTTGGAAGTCAGAAAAACTCTGTAAAGTTGGCTCACATTCAAAATCTAAGCACAGAGCCTGCTTCTCTCTCCTGCTTCTCTCTTCTGCTCCTCAAGGGAGCAGCCCCCTCTCTTCTGGGTGAGTCACCTCACCTTTTTTAGCTTCCCTTCCTTTTTCTTTCTAAATGCCATGAGACCTATCTGATAATGGTAGGTGAAGACTAAGTGAAGTAATCACGCGATGAGCTGCCATGAGGGAGGACATGCGTTCTTCTCATTCCCCCCCCACTCCCCCAGTATCTCCTATACCAAGGAGCCTGATTTTAGTCAAGCAGGAGGCGCAGATTAGATGACAGAGTCCTCCACTTCCATGCAGTTGGCTAACTCTGACTCTGGTTGCTTGGCCATCCAGACAAAGAGAGTGGGAGCTCTTTTCTCAACCCTGGATGGATTTGTTGGTTCTCTTCTAGAAGGGCAAAGCGAGGACTGCTGCTGAGCCTGGGATGTCACGTTGGTGACTCAGACCTCAGGCCGGTGGTCCTGGGCACACAGACGGTTGCTGTCTACCTCCTACACCCTCCCATACCTCCCAAGACAGCCAGTCTCTTGTGCAGTTCAATGGCTTCTGCATCTACATCTAACATCTAAATAAAGTGTATTTATTTTTCTGATTCTTTTTTTTGAAAACATAATGTGCAAGTATTTATTTTAATTACCCCTACTTAATGGTCCTTATTCTTAGAGAACAGCAAGGCATTTGAATATCTACCCTCTCCAGTCCTTAAAGGCCTCGACAGTTTTCAGTAAATTCACACTCTCTTCATGGCTGCATTTTGGAGCTAGGCAGGTGCATCAGCAGATTCACCATCAATCCAACTCACCATTGCCTTGTATCTTTCTACAATGCTGAAGCCAACAGCACATTGCAACTTGTGTAAACAGATAGGACAAAGGTTCAGAGGGCGCTAGTCAGCTCCTTCCAAGTGGTTGGAGCCCTGCACTAGGCATGCGAGCCACTGACAGTGTCGCAGTCCAAATATGTGTCCAATCTCATGAGTGAAAGCCTTACAGGATCAAAGAAGCAAAACACTAGTTATTTCTGGAATATAATAGTTATCAAAAATTGAATAGTCACTTGGAGATGTTTTCTAGCGCCTCTTCACTTTGCCTTCATAGTGTGAGCTATAAAAATCACTGCCATACCTGGCGAAGCTGAATATCCCCACACCACCTGTCAAAGAGGCCTATCCAAAGACAAAATTCCAGGTATCTCTTGGGTAAAGATCAATCACTGCTATCCCCACAGCACAGAAGGCGTCATTAGGTTTCTTCTTTTTTAAGAACTTCCGGATGTGCCCTGCATGACTTTGTAGGTTTTGTGTGTTATTGTTGACTCTAAAGGAACACATTGTTGCAGAAACAGGAACCAGCTCTAGGAGTTTTTCTGTCAAGTCATAGAAGAATGCTTCACAGTAGCCCTTGATTCATTTAATATATTCTTCACTGAGAATTCTGGTGTTTCCTAGAGATCCAATGGACTGTATTTAAATGCTGCGTATGTCTGGAGAGGGTCTTTCTATAAGGATCACTGAAAAACTCTTCAAAGTCTTGAGGAGCCTCAGGATGGGAGGTGATCCAGTCTGACTGTGAATGCAAGGAATAGGGCCATAGAGATCACTGGCTGGCTAGAAGGCTTCATTCAGTAATGCTGTTGTCCAACATCTGATTTCTCATACTGTGACACAAGCACTGAGTACTTTGAGACGAGAGCTGCTTTTAGTGTCTGTGCAGAGTGCTGAACTGTTTGCATAATGACAGGTCTCTTCCATTCACACTGTGTTCCTAGGCAGAGCTTTCAGCCTTCCATGTGAAGGGGTCAAACAGACATTCCACCACGAGGCTTTATTACGAAGTAAGGCTGCCATTGAGGTTTCTCCCTTACAAGGACGGACAAGTCTGAGCCTGACTGGGAAAGTGCTGTGGAGGGTGCCTTCACCCTCTCGCAGCTGCCCCTCTGTCCTTCCACGCCGAGCCCCTTCCATTTTTCTGATTCTTGCAAGAAAACCGAAAGCCACAAAGTCGTGTTTGAAGATCCAAAACCCGTGACTTGATGTTTCCCTCCCATAGCGCATTCCCCTTCTGCCACATGGACACGGCCGCGGCACAGAGGCTGCTCTACCCTAGTCAGGTCCTGAGGCTGTAAGGCAGGCAGCTGAGGGACACCCCAGGCTGCAAATGTCCTTGCCTTTTCTCTGTTCATTATCAAAGACCAACCAAGCTTTTAGAAATAGCCTTGCTTTTGTGATCTGCCTTCAACTATTGGAGGCTTTGGGGCCATTGGACCCTTTGCTCATGTTCCTCTCCTTTCTTCTAGATTCAGAATCTTGTCTGGGTAACAGTTCAGACAGAACATATGTTCTCCATTTCTGCACACTAAAAAATGATATGTGTGTGCATGTATGTATGTCTAAGAACATTTACAGCTCCTTTCAGCAAGACCTCTAAGGGCTTTTCTTACCAGTGTCCAGGAATAAATAGGAAATAGCCAAACTGGAAGGCTGGATAAATTTAAAATTAAATTTTAGTTTTCGTACATAACAAAATGATAATAAAAGATCAGGCATGGTGGCTCATGTCTAATCCCAGCACCTTGGGAGGTAGAGATGGAAGGACTGCTTGAGCCTAGGACTTTGAGACCAGCCTGGGCAACATAGTGAGATCTGGTCTCTACAAAACAAAACAAAACAGGGCATGGTGGCACATGCTTGCAGTCCCAGCTACTTGAGAAACTGACCTGACACAGGAGGATAGCTGGAGTCCAGGAGTTCAAGGCTGCGGTGAGTAAGGATTATGCCACTGCACTCCAGCCCGAGGAATAGAGTGAGATTGACTTAAAAAAAACTATAATAAAAAAGTTAAATTCACTTACATATATAGCCTTGTATACCTGTAGACTATCTTGGATGTACCAGAGACAATATGGTGGTTGTTTCTGCCAGGGAAGAAGGGACATTTTGTTTCACCCTATTTTTGCATATAAATCTTTGCCTATCTGCAATGTGCATGTATCATTAAAAATAGAATAAAATTTAAAACATACAATAACAAATTGAAAAAACTGAAAAAACTCAAAATTAACACAGAAACTTTCTAAGATGAGGAACAAAAGAAAGGTTGAGGCGGCCTGCAGAGATATATTTAACAGCAGAGAGGAAGTTGGGACCGAGGGAAGACAGTAGAATCAGCTAGGGAGAGGAATACCAAAGACCTCCACAGTTATGGAGCTGGGGGAGGGGACTGAGTCCAGAAATATTCCTGCAGTCAGAGCTATGAGTGAGATGTGGCCATCACTACATGACCTGAAGTCCATCAGTTAGAAGCAAAATGGCACCTAGGAGGTGCCCTTGATGAAACAGAATATGCCTGACCTTGAGCCTCCTCTAGGAAGCTTCAAATAGTCATTCTAGTGACTCCTCCACTAGTGAGCATCAAAGCGTCACTCTCTGTAATGTCCTTCAAGGCGGGCTCAGACTCATTTCCAGGTCTGAAATGAGTACCAAAAATTCTTCCCCAAGTACTTAGCTCTCTGGTGGGGTGGTGAGTTAAGGATGGAATTTTGAATAGATGGCACTGCAATGTCCTTGGGTAACCTTTCATGAATGTTATTTCTTACAAATTAGCTTTGCGATAAGACTTGGGCCACAGAGCTTAAGATGTGGCAGGAACCTCTCAGCACAGAGACTGAAATTGCCAGAGAAGGACAAATCTGTATCCCTAGATGGTTGGCTATGGCCCCTTTTGACTCTGCACAAAAACATGTAACTTGTGGGTTTTCCCTCATATAGCGAGTCCAAAGAGAAAAGTATTAGCTTTATACTCTGTCAAGGACAGGCCTCAGAAAACTCCTGACAACATGAAAAACTATGTTGTGTTATCCCCCCCTCCTGTAATGCTGGCTTGTGCCCACTGCAGAAAATTTTGGTGGGTTGCTGGGTGTTTACACAATCAAATCTCCTTGTACTGCAAACCTTTGCCCCAGTTGGCTCTTGGACTGAGCCAAGCTTACTCCCTGTCAGTGAGTCAATACCCTGCCCCGCATGCTCTTACTCTGTCAAGGTAGCTGTGTTCCCAGGGGGCTCAGTGTCAGCCTCAGATCTACCCATACCAAGTGCCGGGGACTCCAAAGGAGGGCCTTTTGTGGCAAGTCCACAGTGTCATGTGCCATGAAGGGGTGGCATTCAGGGTTGGGGTTCCAACAGCTGTAGGGAGGAACAAGTGAGTGCCAAAGGGAAGCTGGAGAATTTAATCAACCTCAGTAGCCATTTGCTGCTTCATATATTACAAAGCAGAAGTGATTATGTCTTAATTACACGCTCTTCATTCTAAAAGGCCATGTTCATCTGCGGTGGCCACTAGCATTTAAATAAATCTGTGGAAAACATGTGTCTGGCCTCTGAGGTTAATAAAGTGCTGGTGATTTTTTCAGAAGCCAAGGAAGTTTCTGTAATCATGGACAATTGCTACATGGGCTTAAGTTGAGTGCAGAACTGAGTCACTTGAATATAAACACGTGGTGGGGAACGTCCGGGTTCATCTTGACTTTCTCATGGTGCTGAGGGTGGGAGTGTATGGTAGGGGGGAGTACTGGGGATCCGGTCCCAGGGTGGCGGCAGAAAAGGAGGTGGGGACCTTGAAGAGCTGTGGCCATGGTGCCGGGCCTCCCACAGGCCCTGGCTTCTCCCTGCTTGGAGGAAATGCAGTAGACATTTAAATATTTCCAAACCAAACAAGACACCCTGAAGGACTCTCTTCATGTGGCCCCATCCATCTGTTCCAGGCCAGATCTGGAAATATCAAACAACACAGGGACAGAAGCAGCTCAGCTCTGCAGAGGATGGGCAGGGAGGACAGGAAAACAGAGCTGGCGGCCACTGCTATGAGGAGCTACTGCCCTCAGACGTGGGACTGTTTTAAATACTGCAAAATCAAGAGTGTGGGGTTCAAGTCACAGTTCACTGAGGGTCTCTCACCTCTCCTCCAGGGTCCAAAATCACAACCAGGACAGGCTTGAGGACTTAGATTCATCTTATCAGTTATTTTTCATCTGGGGATACTTGCTTTCAGGTTTTGAATGTCTCTTTCTCAGAGAGCATCCTTGTACCGTAATTCATTTTTAAAGGGTTCATTATGCTCTCTCTTTCCCCTAGTAGTTTAATCAGATTTAACTTTTTCATCTGGGCTTTTTTTTTTTGAGTCAGAGTCTCACTCTGTCACCCAGGCTGAAGTGCAGTGTCATGATCACAGCCACAGCAGCCTTGACCTGTTGGGTTCAGGTTATCCTTCCACCTCAGCCTTCCAAGTAGCTGGAACTACAGGTGTGCACGACCACGCATGGCTAATTTTTTGATTTATTGTAGAGATAAGGTCTCGCCAAGTTGCCCAGGCTGGTCTTGAGCCCCTGGGTTCAGGCAATCCTCTCGCCTCTACCTCTCAAATTGCTGGGATTACAGGCATGAGCCACCGTGCCTGTCTTCGTCTGGACTTTGAGGGTAACAGAAATAAAAGAGCTAGAATCAAATCATCCCCCTCACCCTTCCCAGCCCAGAAGTCACCTTTTGTTTGTTCCATGAAACTGTAGAGCCTGCTTGGAAATTCTGAAAAACCTCATCTAACGTCAGCACTGAATTTGTGGAAGAAAAAGGAAAGTTATAATTCCGGCCTTGTTCTGCATATAATTGTTAATAGAATTGTGGTCTCTTTCTTTTGTAATCTTGTTTTCCAAATTAAAATCCTTCAATGACTCAACCTCCACTAAAGTTTGAGAAACAAGTCTTTGAGGAGAAGTCAGGGGACTCCTCAAGAGGACACCTGTGTCACAGAAGTCAGAGGGAAGCCTGGGAAGACAGCAGTCCTGCAAATGCCTGAGTCACCCCATCTCCAAGGGGTCTGGCAGATCTGGTCTCCCCAAGCCTGTGAGGGATGGTTCAGTTTCCCAGAGGCAACATGACAGTGGCCCACCCTCCTCATGAGGCCACAGTCTTTAAGAGGGCAAGCATTGAGGGACGGTCCCCCTCTTCTCCACACAGCCCTGGAGTCCCCTCCTGTAAGCCACGTCTCTGTCTGGGCTCCTGCTTTCCTTCCTTAGGGAAGAGCCAACCTATACCTTGGGTGGAAAGTTAGCCTCAGGGTCTAGCAGAGCCTGCTCAGTGTGAATTCTTATCCCAGCCAACCCGTCTCCCAGATGCTGAGTCTGGGGCACCGCATGCCAGGCTCCACTCTGGGTTAAGTTGCTGAAAGCCCAGCCCAGGGCCAGTCCCAGAGCCTGGGACCCTGGGAGAAAGGGCAGGAGTCCCGGGGGTCATGTGACTTCCTCTGCCACTTCCTCAGTGGTTGTTGAGATCTATTCTGCTGTTATGGATGAGGATAGGGGCTGTCTACTATGTTGTGGGCTGTGTCTTAGGCCACCTATGAGCTTAGTGGACAAACTACTGGAAACATGCTGAGAGCATCTCATGAATTGCCAGAGTGAACCACGTGGCCACTCAGCTCTCGGGGCACACAGATCCTTTCAGGAAACTATCCTTTCCCAGACTGGCCCAATTTTGATGTGTGGAGTTTGGGGGATTCGGGCAATTCCGGTTACCAGATACATAATTGTGAACACATCTGCTCATGTATGAAGTGGGCTTAGCAATACCTACTTCCTGAGACTGCCCCAGGCCCTGCACCCTAGTGGTCAGCAGTGAGCCTGGTCATCAGGTCCACAGAGAGCTGCCTTATTAACACTCAGAGCTCCTAGTGTGGTGACAATAGCACTAGCTTGTCACCAGTTCAAAAGGGAGAAAGTCTTTGTCCTGGTCTTCTTTCTCTTTGGGTAGGTGTGGTCCTTGCAGGAACTATGCCAGACACAGTTTCAGGGACAATGTGGTCTCTTGTAACACATATGCTTTGTCCTCCCCCAGAGAATGCAGTTTGACTGGGGCCTGGTGCCATTGGCATGCTGACTTTAGAGTGTTTTCTCTCTGCAGAAAATAAAATCTAACTTCCAGGCCACTTGATGCTCAAGGGACTGAGAGAGAGGAGAAATTGACCTCAGTGGCCTGATTCTTACTGACTGGTATTCCTCAGAGGCTTGTTTTACTAGGTACTGTCTAGGGCTATGGAGAAGGCCCGGGGCTGAGGCCCATAGATATCAAGTATATTTGCACCCAGTTATGAGCTTGGCTTATAACTGTTATGGGTTGAATTATGTTCCCCTCACTCTCCCTCTCCTCCACCAAAAAAGGTAGGTTGGAGTCCTACCCCCCAGTGACTTTATTTGGAGGTAAGGTCTTTACAGAGGTAATCAAGTTAAAATAAAGTCATTAGGATACATTCCAATCCAATATGACTATGTCCTCATAAAAAGGGGAGATGAGGACACAGACACATACCAAGGAGAAGAACAAGTGAGTTACTGGAAGAAGGCAGCCGTCAGCTAGCCGGGGAGTAAGGCCTTGGAGAAACCAACTCTGCTCACACCTTGGTTTTGTACTTCCAGCCTCCAGGACTGAGACAAGAGATTTTTGTTGTTTAAATCTCCCAAGTTGTGGCAGTCTGTTGTGGCAGCCCTAGCAGAGTACTACAACAGGCTTGTAGCTTTTCTGTGCCTCGATTACTATATCTGCTACCTTGGTTATGGCAACCCATCATCTCCTCTGTTCAGGACTTCTTGGGGACTCTGTTTACATATAAAGTGATAGGCTCAGGGCTTTGTTCAGCACCCCCGTTTCAGGCTTTTGAGTGTGGGTAGTAGGTTGTGATCTCTTACATTAGGACAAGAACTACCTGCTTTGTAGACCTGTGAGTCATTCTGCCAATGTTGAGGGTCGCTCCCTTTGCCCAGGAAACTGGGCACAGACAACTTAAGTCCTGCTGTCAGTGGCAGGGCCAGGATTTCTTTTTTCTTTCTTTTATTTTAAAGATGTGGGGTACAATTCAGGGTTAGGTATACAAACGTTGATTATGAAGATACCCTTGTTGATGAGGTGTGCCCTTTCCTTCCCTAGCAGTTTCCCGCAACTGCCTATCCCACCCCCGTCCCCTGGCAGTTTCCCACTACTGCCAATCCCTTTCTTATAGTATTATGATAATTGTTCAAGGTCCACTGATGAGTGAGAACATATGATACTCTGTTCTTTGTTTCTGTGATAGATCACTGAGTATGATCGACTCTAAATCCATCCAAATTGCTGTAAAGTCCAAGTGTTTGTCCTTCTTTATGGCTTTATGGCTGCATAATATTCCATTGTGTATATGTACTCCATTTTTTTCATCCAGTCCAGCTTGGATGGGCAGCATGGTTGGTTCTATGATTTTGCTATTGTGAATAGAGCTGCAACAAACATACATGTGCAGTTATCTTTTTTTGTAGAATGATTTGAGTTCCTCCGGGTATATTCCCAATAGGAGAATTGCTGGGTCATATGGAAGGTCAATTTTCTAGTTTTTTTCAGGAACTGCCAGACTGTTTGCACTAGTCTGCACTAGTTTGCATTCCCACCAGCAGTGTAGAAGCATTCCTTTTTCTCTGCATCCTTGCCAGCATCTGTTGTTGTTTGTTTAGGGCCAGGATTTCAACAAAGCCAGCTCTGCCTGGACTGCCTGCCGGGTCTTCCCCAGTGACTGGCTGATGTCTGGAAGGGACAGAGCTGGGAAACAGTCTGCAGCCCTCTTTGAGGCCTTTCTTTTAGTGTCTGAACTTTTTCCAGGAGCCATTTCCAAGGTCCGGCAAAGAACAGGGCTCAGCCGACTTGTTTGTGGGGTTCCACTGGCCTGCTGGTCACCCCGCCCCTCATGAAGACCTGAAGCTGGAGCAGCATCCTATGCCAGTGTGAGCTGGTCAGATGCTCTTTGGCTGACTGTCAGGTTCAGACAGAGGCCTCCCTGCCCACTCACCTGTCTGGCTCCTCTTGGAACTTGGATCTACTTGGAAAGGAGGGGCATCTAAAAGCAAGAGGAGTCACCCTTGCCTATCAGACCCTGACCTCATCACAGGGTACCCAGTGTCCAGAGCCTGAGTCAGAGCCAGGACTTCACAGAGCCACAAGCCCTCTCATTGCTGGCCTCACAGTGAACCGATCTTGTGGCAGTGCCTGTGGAGGACATGACACACATCACACATGGATACTCTGTCCTGTCTTGGGAGGCTTCACACTGTGCTCCACTCCAGCTACTGTTCTTGTCCATGGCTGGGGGCTTGGTTTTGCCCTTTGAGAACAAAGGCAACATTTTAATTTAAAAGAGACAGGTTTTTTCTGCTTCTGGGGTTTGAGCAGAGGAGAGTCCTACCATTAGGAAAAAGGAAACTTTTGAAGGAGTTGGTGAAGCTGCCCTGGTGGATTTGGCGACTTGGAAAGATGGCAGCATGAAGGAACATCAGCCTTTGGAGCCTGGAGCTAGACCCACAGCTGAAGAGATTGTGTGCGAGTGTGAGTGTGTGTGTCTGTGCAGATCTTTCTCTGTATCTGTGCGTGTCTTTCTGTGTGTGTCTATGTGTTTGTGTATCAGCATGTCTGTTTGTATGTCTGTGTATGTGAATGTGTGTGTCTGTGTGTATGGTTCTCTGTGTGTGTTTGTATGTGTCTGTATGTCTGTGTACGTCTATGTAATGTATGTGTTTGTTTTCTGCATGACTTTATATCTGCGTGTTATATGTCTGTGTGTTTATGTGGATGTCTCTGCATCTGTGTGCATGCGTGCATGTTTTTTTGTGTCTGTATGTCTTTATGTGTCTGTGTGTGTTAGGTGCATGTGTGCATGTCTGTGTGTGTCTATGTGGTATGTGTGTCTGTGTGTCTGCATGTCTATATGTGCATCTCTATATGTTTGTGTGTCTCTGTGTATGTGTTTATGCATGTATGCGTGTATACATGTTTTTGTGTGCCTACATATCTATGTGTTTGTGTCTGTGTGTGTCTACATGTCTCTGTGTGTGTTGGGTATGTGTGTGCACAATTGAATGTGTCTGTGTGTGCGCCTGCATATCTCTGTGTGTCTGTATATGTTTATATGTCTGTGTGTGTTTTTATGTGTGTGTGTCTGGGTGCACATATACATGTTTTTGTGTGTCTACATATCTATGTGTGTGTGTTGGGTGTGTGTGTGCATGATTGAATGTGTGTCTCTGTGTGTGCCTGCATGTCAATGTGTGTCTATATATGTCTAGGTGTCTGTATGCCTGTGCATCTGAGTGCATGCATGCAGTTTTTTTTTTGGTCTATATATGTGTGTGTGTGTCTGTATGTGTCATATGTCTGTGTGTTAGGTACATGCGTAAGTGATTGGACACATGTCTCTGTGTGTCTATATATCTTTGTGTCTGTATATCTGTGTGCAAGCGTGATTGTGTGTGTGTGATTTGAGCTATGAATTCCAGGTGCCCCACCTGGGGCACCCCACTTCCTTGGCTTTATTCTCTCCCAGTCATCAGAATGGGCCCCACATAACCCTCACTGCTGGACTGCTGTCTTCATCATGGGGGCTGTGGACAGTCACAGCCACTGTGCCAGTAAGCACATGGACGGCTGCCCTGGGGAGGTCCTGGCAGCAGGTGAAGTCGGGTGGCTGAGTTCAGCATTCAGACATCGTAGGTGGAGAGGGACACATGCCAGGGGACTCAGGTCTTTGACCTCACTTGGGTGACCTGCTCAGTGCTTCCGTGCTTCTCTGTTTCTTTGTTCCCTTCTCCAAGCTTATGGTTTGACCCTTCTCTTCCTCTTGGGAAAGGGGCCAGAGTAACTGATATATGTGGAGTCCCACCTAGTCAGGCGATGCCTCCCTTCTCTGCAGAGCTTGCCCTAATACACCTGGGTCCAAGGGTCCAGTGACCACACCCAGCACAGAGTAGATGCTCTAGAGAAGCATTCTGCATGCTGGCATCATCTAGGATCTCCTGCTGCCTCAGGCCCACCCAAGAGCCTGACATCGGGGCTGGGGGAGGGTCTGCACCTGATCGGTACTCCAGGGGAGCATGCATGTGAGGTCAGCTCCATATGCCTGGGGCTGTGCTTTCATCTGAGAACTGCTAGTTCTGGGAGGTGGTACGGTGCCACCCAGGGCACCGAGGGCCTGCCCAGTTGTGGCATAGGCTCCCTGAGTGTGAGGCAGGTGGCTCTAGGGGGCATTCCCTGGCTGCAGGGTGGGATGGGCCCTTTGGGGGAGAGCTGTGGAGGGCACCGGCCTCTCATTCTCCTCTCTGCTCTAATGAGTACATTTGTGCCAAGAGGCCTGGCCATGTGGCCGTGAGATGGCCAGGACTCCAGATCTCACACATGTCCCCCAGGAAACAGAGAGCTGAATATGCATCAGTTGGGGCCCTCTGAACTCCAAAAGAACTTCCAGGACTTTCATTTTGTCCCCAGTGGCCAGGACGTCTGTGTGCCGTGGCCCTCTCAGCCCAGCATCTACAACTGCGGTGTTTTTCCTTTCTAAGATAGTGTTTCACAGAGGCAGGTTTGGGAAAATGTATTTCCGTTTATTTCCGTTCTGATAAAATATATTAAAATATATTTCCATTCTAAATAAGTCAGTGCCTGTTTTGAATTAATCACCATGATGGGTAGTAATTAGGCATATATGGATCTTACAAAGAGTTTCCTTTTGGGAGACAGCCACTAATTCTCCTTAATGTCATGCAGTGGCCTATCTTAGGAGCCTGAAGTTTTTCCCCAGAAATCGGACTCCCACTTTCTAAAATTTAAGTCAAGATTATTCGCCCCAAATTCTCTAGAAATTGCTGCAGCGGTTTAGAAGATTTGATCATGCACAACTAGAGATTCACTTACTTCCCCTAGAATTCAGTCAGAAGCCAAACAAAACAGAAGTGCATGGACCCCCAGTCCATAGTTGGCATTGGAGACATGATGGTGGCCTCGGAGAACAGGGACCTAGCTTCTAGGGCTACTCCCTGGGACAGGAGCTTGGAATGTTTCAGGCTCCTCTCCAGAGGGCTTGATCTTTTTCTCTCTCTCCCTCTCCTGCTCTCCTGCTCTCTTCCTCCTTCTTTTTATTGTTCTCTTTTTCTTTTATTCTCCCTCCCCCATCTCTCCCTTTATCTTCCTCTCTCTCTGTAAACTCTGTCTCCCACCCCTCTCTTTCCCTTTCTCCCCTTCCCTCTCTTTCCTTCTCTCTTCCTCTCCATCTCCCCCACCACTCTCCCTTCCTCCCTCCACCCTCCCTTCCTCTCTGTCTCTTCTCCTCCTTTCTCCTCCCTCTCTCCACCTCTCTCATTCCTATGCCTGGAGTTCTGCCTGCCCCTCTGCATCTAGGGATCACTGCTACTGTATTCTGAAATCACAGCCCTTGTCTTTGCCTTTCCTCTGTTTCACACTGAAAAGTTTTCATAACCAACAGGGATTTCTTTTCCTGCCTGCTCCCATGCCCCTCCTTCTGTTTTGGGGTTCCCATGTGGTTGCTGTGTGCAAGTACCTGGACTTATTTTTCTACTGGGGCAGGTCAACTTCAGTGACTCCCCTCTACTCTTCTTTGCAGCATTTACTAGAATAGAACAAGAAGTCTCAATGCTTTTAATGAAAGGGGAGAGATCCTACTTTCTGGCCTATAGTTCAAAATTAGGGCTTGCATTTTCCCAGAAGCCAGTAATCAATTCCAGAGATATTTGAGTGGACAACCTGTTTTCAAAAATCCTCCTTATATCTTTGATTAACTAATTAATGGGCTAACTTTAGTACCTACCTATTGGAACCTGAAAAAAGACTTTTGTTAGTGGAACTACATTTCCAGAGCTGTGGTTTTCAAAGTGTGGTCCCAGCACCCACATCCTCAGCATCCCCTGTAATTTATTAGGAATGTGAGTTATTGAGTCCCACACTGGACCCACTGAATCAGAAACTGGGGGTAGCCCCAACAACCTGTGCTTCACAAGCCCTCCAGGTGATTCTGATGTGTGCTCAGAGAAACCCTGCTTTGGAGCGAAGATTGCCACAGCTCAGTGGTCTGCAATGTCAGATGCAAATTTCTTAATAGGCACTGCTGGAGAAAGTCCGCCCCACAGCTATGACCAAGTACAGATCTATAAAAGGATGAAAATTCCCACAGTGGAGGGATATTGGAAGGATTAAACTAGATAACCATGTGAGATTTAATAAGGTAATACAGCACCTTGGTACATGTTCAATATTTACCTCGTTTCTTCCTTCTTTATACATTCCCAACCAAACAACCAAACAAAAAACAATCATTCAGACACAAAACAATCAAACATCCTCTTATAAATAACTTTATTTTGCTAATGAGTAGAAACTCTAAGCTCAAAATACATTTGACAAAACAATAGTTGAGGCATTTACCCTCAGTTGAGTTAGTTCATTTAATTTCACTTCTGATGGCACTGCAGCACTTGCTTTAGAATTAATCACTAACATCTGAACAACATTTAAAGCAAAGCACTGCATGTTTCTCAAAGAACAAGAGGATAAATATAAATGTCTGGGTGTACATGTGTGTCGTTGAGGGAGAGAAGCAATTTTAGGAGAGAAGCAATTTTGACTCAAAAAGGAAACAAAACAACAATCTTATCTGGGAGGAAATCTAAAATTAAGTAAATAGGCAGAAGTCAGAATTTTAGCACCTACTTAATGTGGTCAGGCCTGTTCTTACTGAATCTTGATCTAGTTTCAGGATTAGACATTAGATGGTAAGAGTAAAACAGAAAAAAGCAACAGTATTTCCTAACTCTAGAAAGTAGAATTTCTGAAAGTGAGATGCTTAGAAATGTCTTTATTGGAAAAGCACCACAAAACAGGTCATTTTATAAACTTCTCGCAGCTTGAAAGGACCCCGAGTCCCAGATGCGGGTCTCCGGCGCCGCCAGGGGGCGCGCCGGGCCTCCCAATGCGGTCAGGCAGGCAGTCGCAGAGTTTCTGTCTTTGAGGTCCTGTCATTCTCTGTATAAACAAGTTACGTTCAAGTGTTTAGGATATAAATTACGACCATGCCGGCTGCCTCGAAAGGAATGTAAACACAGCACTGTGGTCGGAGCAAACTCTGAAACTGACTTCATAATTTATAGCAGGCCCCTGAGTAGCTCACTATAAAAGAAAAAAAGGCACTATTTAACTGCAAATATGATAATGGAGAGACCAAAAAATGTTTAAATCACTGCTTAATTTTGGAAAATATAAGAAGGAAATCTAAGGATTAGGAAGATGGTTAAGACTTTTTGAAAAAGATGTTTTACGTATGAGACTGTCTTTGGAATGTAATTCAATTGGAATACAAAAACCCCTGGGGTGAGAGATAACGCCTGAGTAGTATTAAGTGCCTGGTGATTGATTGGGAAAAAGATCTTCTAGGGAAATAAAGGTGAGTTTTCCATTCAGGCAAGAAAAAGCAAAAAACAAAAACAAAAACCAAGCCCTGAGATGGAGAGGAAAGGAACCACGAAGTGGTTGTGGTTGAGAATTTCTCTGTTCCCGCTCAGATCTGTCTGGAGTTGCAGAGCTGGGCAGACGGAAGGTGGACAGGGTAGGAAGTCAGTGCTCCCGCCTAGATGGCCTATATTGTCTCTCTCTAATCCAGAGAGTCACCAACTCTGCCTGTAATATTCATGACCAGGAAACCTAGTAGGAAAAGGAAAAAGGGCTGAGGAGGGAATCCCCAAGGGAAACCATCAAATCCTTGGTTTAAAGGAAGGCATGGGGAGAGGGGACCAGGGAGGAAGGGGAGGGTTGGGGGGCAGTGGGTGTAGTTGCTAAGTGGGGTGAGCCAGGCTCTGAATTGAAGGGTGGGGCAGACAGCAGCATCCCAACACCTTGTCTGTGGAGTCCAGTTTCTGTCTTAAATGCTCTGGGGAAGCCTAAGACCCGGAGGGAGGCTGGAGGCTCTCCATGGCATTCTTTAGATCTGACTGCTACCTGGGGAAGGGGAAGCAGGGCACCCCACCCTTCCTCACCCACCAAGGAAGGGGAACCCCACCCTCCCTCACCACCAAGCCCAGTGCAGGGAAGCTCTGGGTGGGGGCTTGCCACGGTGTGCCTGCTGGTGGGGAAGAGGAAAAGGCAAGGGGCAGAACACTCCCTGGGCACAGGAAAGAAAACAAAAGGGGCACAAAACTTGGTTTCCTCAAGTCAAACTCTTGCCTTTCATTATCTTGCCTGGTTTTCTTTCAAGTTCCTTTCACCTTCTGGTTTTTGTTTAGTCAGAAAAAGCTAGGGTGAAGTGAAGAGAGAAATACCAGAAAACGTTCCTTCTTCCTTTTCTCTCCTGAGAAGACCCACAATCAGAGCCTGGCCTGTGTTACTCCAGGCAAGGACCCCACACCACGTCAATTACTGAGGGTGAGCGTGTAGGGTTGCACTGCTGCCCTGCTGGGTGTGGAAAGGAACCTGGCTTTTGACTGCTCAAGGGTGCCCGAGGACAAAAATTGGCCCCTGAGACAACTATTTGTTATATACATTTTATTGAAAAAATCTTACATCAAAATATTTTTGGCAAACTGTAAAAGTATACATAAGTGCAAATATATCCTCCTTTTAAAATACAAGCAAAGTGTGAGTATACACGAAGATCATAAAAATATCTTTAAAATATGGTGGTAGAAAACAACCTTGTAAAGACTGTAATGTCACAAGACTGAAAACCACGTTCTTAAACTACACACATTTTTTTCTAAATAATTTCTTAATAATGTTCTTTGGCACCTGTATCCAAACGCAGTGTTTGGAGAAACAGAACTCTCTTACTTAGTGTGGCAACAAGATAAAGCTCTCTTGAAATCTTGTGCTTAGCACTGCCTTTTTGAAAAGCACACAAGTTTTCATAGACAAACACACACACACACACACACACACACACATGCACAAACACACACAACTTGTCTGCTTTGTTCAGACCCTGATCACGGAAGGCAGTGAAGATCCCAGAGTCGTGTGTTTATGTTCTACACATGGAGGATGGTGATCAGCTCCTCTCATCACTCCCTCCCGCACTTGGAAGCCTGCAGGTCATCTTGTTGGAGCATGGCCAGGGGTGCCCCCTCCAAGGGGGTGGCTAATAACAGCGGGCAGCGCTCTCTTGGACATTCTGGCCAAATGACAGGTGCGCTACTCGCTGCCGTCTATGTGCACAATATAAGAGTCCATTCCAGACCCTGCCTGCCCCTACCATGGCCTCTTTCTGTTCACATGACGCAGGGCTTGATATCCTGACAGACACTCTGGTGGTGATGGTGATAATAGGACCCACTGGCTGAGGGGTGAAAAGAAGAAATGCCATTGAAATTGAAGACAAAATCCTTCCTGTCGCACACTGGAGTGGAGTGGTGCTGGTAACGAGGCAGTCCCACTGAAAGAAGAAAGAAAAAACCTCTTTTCAGAAACAACATCATCCTGCTAGTGATGGGCATGTTCTTTAATAAATTTCAGTGTAACGTGTCTTATTTTGACTCAGGGTACAAAAGGTGCCGGTGTGTCTTTGCAGTAACACTGGTAGAGAAAACTCAGTGTTTCCAACAGCAGGTCGTAGACTCTGGAATCATCGTTTTTTGTTTTGTTTTGGTACACACACAAATACAGAGCAAGTCCCCTGGGGGTTCTTCTGTCCCTGAATTACTGTCCGAGTCTGGGACCAGCTCTTTAGTCTCAGGATGTGCACAGGCATGAGAACAGCTCGACCCGCATTCTGCTTCTGGGTCTGGCTGCGGCAGGAACAGACCACCCTGCCCGGAACCACTACCGTGGCATTGAGCTTTTGTCTTGAGCCTTATTGCCCAACTAACTGGTCAGAGGAGCGGGCAGAAGAATGTTCCCTGTGCCAAAGGGGTCCATAGCAACAACGATGGCAGGAGGAAAGGACGGGACAGAAGATCCACCTCCCTCCCCTTCGGCAGGCATGTTCGTAGGTCGCCTTAGGGCGCAGAAAAGCGCCCTTCTGCCCGAGGCTCTGGGGGGGAGGCGAGGACTTATAAAGTCGCCGCCCGATCCTCGGTCCACGGCCTTAGCCAGGCGCTCCGCCCGACCCGCCCGCTTTTGCTTTCTCGGCGCCGCCCGCCCCGGGGCACAATCTGCTTGGGTGTCCGCCGCCTGGCCCCGCACCTCTCAGAGGATGGACCCCTCTCGGCACCGGGCCGGGCAAGGCCGGTGAGCCTGGGTCTCTTTCGGTCACCGAGGGCACATTTGTGCCCGACCGAATTCAGTCTTTCAGGGCAGGAAAACCGCACCCGCTGCTCGCGGGACCCGGGCCACGTTCACACCGCCTCGGACCGGCGGTTCGAGGGCAGGCGCGCTGGCCCAGTTGGTCCGGTGTCGTCTGTCGCTCTGCGCACAGGTGCTCCGGCCCTTCGCGCCACAGCAAAAAGTCCTCGTGCCGACTCCGGGGCCACACGGGGACCAGAAGAAGCCCACGTCTGCCCGAGAGGCCGCCAGCGGCGCTCGGACACCAGACGGGACGACGGAAGCCCGAACTCCTTCGAAAGGCTCATGGAGCTTCACGAAGGGAGGCGGCCCTGGCCCCGGCGGGTGAGGTGCCCGCGGCCTCTCTGAGCACCCGGCCGCAGCCACCCTGCCCAGGAGTGGAAGAGCACGGCCAGCGTGGACGTGCTGGGGGTGGGGAGAGGGTAGAGCAGGGTGGGCGCGTATGCTGAGCTGTGTGCGGGGGACATCCTCGGCGCCGCCGCCGGGCCTTCCAGTCCAGCGGGCGGCGGGCTCTGAACAAGGCCCACAGGCTCCCCGCGCACCCGACCCGCTCCTCGGAAACTCCGGCCTCGGCCCCTGGGAGATGCCTTGGGGCTGTGTGGGGTATTCTAAGGGGGTGGGCGCAAGAGGGCGAGGGAGGAAGGAGCAGAGCGTCCCGGTAGAGCGTCAGGCCCTGGCTACCATTTCCCAAGCGTTCCCACCCTGGGCCTGGAGTTCGCGCGGGGCTCCCGGGGAAGGCCGGCCACGGGAGTTCCGCGGGCAGGGACGCGGAGGCCGGCTTGCTCAAGTTTGTTAGTTTTCCTCCTCTCCAAGACAGAGCCCCAACTTTCTGGGAGCTTGTGTGTGCCCCTGGTGTGTGGGGTGAGCTAGGGCGGCCTCGAAAGAGGTCAACAGTCTCTCCTGGTGCCTGTTTTCTTCCTAGAGTACAGCTTCTCGGAGGCCTGCGGAGCCTGGGAGTCCGTGTTCAAGCGTGTTCAAGCGGAGTAGGGCCTGCCTGGGAAGGCGAGCGGGAGAGGAGCAGGGTGGGGAAGGGAAGGGGTG